>NC_134483.1:544054393-544294314 GCF_040206685.1 Ascaphus truei
CAGTAAAGTTACACCGTGCTCTGCTGTCACATCATCCTGCGCAGTAAAGTTACACCGTGCTCTGCTGTCACATCATCCTGCGCAGTAAAGTTACACCGTGCTCTGCTGTCACATCATCCTGCGCAGTAAAGTTACACCGTGCTCTGCTGTCACATCATCCTGCGCAGTAAAGTTACACCGTGCTCTGCTGTCACATCATCCTGCGCAGTAAGTTACACGTGCTCTGCTGTCACATCATCCTGCGCAGTAACGTTACACCGTGCTCTGCTGTCACATCATCCTGCGCAGTAAAGTTACACCGTGCTCTGCTGTCACATCATCCTGCGCAGTAACGTTACACCGTGCTCTGCTGTCACATCATCCTGCGCAGTAAAGTTACACCGTGCTCTGCTGTCACATCATCCTGCGCAGTAAAGTTACACCGTGCTCTGCTGTCACATCATCCTGCGCAGTAAAGTTACACCGTGCTCTGCTGTCACATCATCCTGCGCAGTAACGTTACACCGTGCTCTGCTGTCACATCATCCTGCGCAGTAAAGTTACACCGTGCTCTGCTGTCACATCATCCTGCGCAGTAACGTTACACCGTGCTCTGCTGTCACATCATCCTGCGCAGTAAAGTTACACCGTGCTCTGCTGTCACATCATCCTGCGCAGTAAAGTTACACCGTGCTCTGCTGTCACATCATCCTGCGCAGTAAAGTTACACCGTGCTCTGCTGTCACATCATCCTGCGCAGTAACGTTACACCGTGCTCTGCTGTCACATCATCCTGCGCAGTAACGTTACACCGTGCTCTGCTGTCACATCATCCTGCGCAGTAACGTTACACCGTGCTCTGCTGTCACATCATCCTGCGCAGTAACGTTACACCGTGCTCTGCTGTCACATCATCCTGCGCAGTAAAGTTACACCGTGCTCTGCTGTCACATCATCCTGCGCAGTAACGTTACACCGTGCTCTGCTGTCACATCATCCTGCGCAGTAAAGTTACACCGTGCTCTGCTGTCACATCATCCTGCGCAGTAAAGTTACACGTGCTCTGCTGTCACATCATCCTGCGCAGTAAAGTTACACCGTGCTCTGCTGTCACATCATCCTGCGCAGTAACGTTACACCGTGCTCTGCTGTCACATCATCCTGCGCAGTAAAGTTACACCGTGCTCTGCTGTCACATCATCCTGCGCAGTAACGTTACACCGTGCTCTGCTGTCACATCATCCTGCGCAGTAAAGTTACACCGTGCTCTGCTGTCACATCATCCTGCGCAGTAAAGTTACACCGTGCTCTGCTGTCACATCATCCTGCGCAGTAAAGTTACACCGTGCTCTGCTGTCACATCATCCTGCGCAGTAAAGTTACACGTGCTCTGCTGTCACATCATCCTGCGCAGTAAAGTTACACCGTGCTCTGCTGTCACATCATCCTGCGCAGTAAAGTTACACGTGCTCTGCTGTCACATCATCCTGCGCAGTAAAGTTACACCGTGCTCTGCTGTCACATCATCCTGCGCAGTAAAGTTACACCGTGCTCTGCTGTCACATCATCCTGCGCAGTAACGTTACACCGTGCTCTGCTGTCACATCATCCTGCGCAGTAAAGTTACACCGTGCTCTGCTGTCACATCATCCTGCGCAGTAAAGTTACACGTGCTCTGCTGTCACATCATCCTGCGCAGTAAAGTTACACCGTGCTCTGCTGTCACATCATCCTGCGCAGTAACGTTACACCGTGCTCTGCTGTCACATCATCCTGCGCAGTAAAGTTACACCGTGCTCTGCTGTCACATCATCCTGCGCAGTAAAGTTACACCGTGCTCTGCTGTCACATCATCCTGCGCAGTAAAGTTACACCGTGCTCTGCTGTCACATCATCCTGCGCAGTAAAGTTACACCGTGCTCTGCTGTCACATCATCCTGCGCAGTAAAGTTACACCGTGCTCTGCTGTCACATCATCCTGCGCAGTAAAGTTACACCGTGCTCTGCTGTCACATCATCCTGCGCAGTAACGTTACACCGTGCTCTGCTGTCACATCATCCTGCGCAGTAAAGTTACACCGTGCTCTGCTGTCACATCATCCTGCGCAGTAAAGTTACACCGTGCTCTGCTGTCACATCATCCTGCGCAGTAACGTTACACCGTGCTCTGCTGTCACATCATCCTGCGCAGTAAAGTTACACCGTGCTCTGCTGTCACATCATCCTGCGCAGTAAAGTTACACGGTGCTCTGCTGTCACATCATCCTGCGCAGTAAAGTTACACCGTGCTCTGCTGTCACATCATCCTGCGCAGTAACGTTACACCGTGCTCTGCTGTCACATCATCCTGCGCAGTAAAGTTACACCGTGCTCTGCTGTCACATCATCCTGCGCAGTAAAGTTACACCGTGCTCTGCTGTCACATCATCCTGCGCAGTAACGTTACACCGTGCTCTGCTGTCACATCATCCTGCGCAGTAAAGTTACACCGTGCTCTGCTGTCACATCATCCTGCGCAGTAAAGTTACACCGTGCTCTGCTGTCACATCATCCTGCGCAGTAAAGTTACACCGGTGCTCTGCTGTCACATCATCCTGCGCAGTAAAGTTACACCGTGCTCTGCTGTCACATCATCCTGCGCAGTAAAGTTACACGTGCTCTGCTGTCACATCATCCTGCGCAGTAAAGTTACACCGTGCTCTGCTGTCACATCATCCTGCGCAGTAAAGTTACACGTGCTCTGCTGTCACATCATCCTGCGCAGTAACGTTACACCGTGCTCTGCTGTCACATCATCCTGCGCAGTAAAGTTACACGTGCTCTGCTGTCACATCATCCTGCGCAGTAAAGTTACACCGTGCTCTGCTGTCACATCATCCTGCGCAGTAAAGTTACACCGTGCTCTGCTGTCACATCATCCTGCGCAGTAAAGTTACACCGTGCTCTGCTGTCACATCATCCTGCGCAGTAAAGTTACACCGTGCTCTGCTGTCACATCATCCTGCGCAGTAAAGTTACACCGTGCTCTGCTGTCACATCATCCTGCGCAGTAACGTTACACCGTGCTCTGCTGTCACATCATCCTGCGCAGTAACGTTACACCGTGCTCTGCTGTCACATCATCCTGCGCAGTAAAGTTACACCGTGCTCTGCTGTCACATCATCCTGCGCAGTAAAGTTACACCGTGCTCTGCTGTCACATCATCCTGCGCAGTAAAGTTACACCGTGCTCTGCTGTCACATCATCCTGCGCAGTAAAGTTACACCGTGCTCTGCTGTCACATCATCCTGCGCAGTAACGTTACACCGTGCTCTGCTGTCACATCATCCTGCGCAGTAAAGTTACACCGTGCTCTGCTGTCACATCATCCTGCGCAGTAAAGTTACACCGTGCTCTGCTGTCACATCATCCTGCGCAGTAAAGTTACACCGTGCTCTGCTGTCACATCATCCTGCGCAGTAAAGTTACACGTGCTCTGCTGTCACATCATCCTGCGCAGTAAAGTTACACCGTGCTCTGCTGTCACATCATCCTGCGCAGTAAAGTTACACCGTGCTCTGCTGTCACATCATCCTGCGCAGTAACGTTACACCGTGCTCTGCTGTCACATCATCCTGCGCAGTAAAGTTACACCGTGCTCTGCTGTCACATCATCCTGCGCAGTAAAGTTACACGTGCTCTGCTGTCACATCATCCTGCGCAGTAAAGTTACACCGTGCTCTGCTGTCACATCATCCTGCGCAGTAAAGTTACACCGTGCTCTGCTGTCACATCATCCTGCGCAGTAAAGTTACACCGTGCTCTGCTGTCACATCATCCTGCGCAGTAAAGTTACACCGTGCTCTGCTGTCACATCATCCTGCGCAGTAACGTTACACCGTGCTCTGCTGTCACATCATCCTGCGCAGTAAAGTTACACCGTGCTCTGCTGTCACATCATCCTGCGCAGTAACGTTACACCGTGCTCTGCTGTCACATCATCCTGCGCAGTAACGTTACACCGTGCTCTGCTGTCACATCATCCTGCGCAGTAAAGTTACACCGTGCTCTGCTGTCACATCATCCTGCGCAGTAAAGTTACACCGTGCTCTGCTGTCACATCATCCTGCGCAGTAAAGTTACACCGTGCTCTGCTGTCACATCATCCTGCGCAGTAACGTTACACCGTGCTCTGCTGTCACATCATCCTGCGCAGTAAAGTTACACCGTGCTCTGCTGTCACATCATCCTGCGCAGTAACGTTACACCGTGCTCTGCTGTCACATCATCCTGCGCAGTAACGTTACACCGTGCTCTGCTGTCACATCATCCTGCGCAGTAAAGTTACACCGTGCTCTGCTGTCACATCATCCTGCGCAGTAAAGTTACACCGTGCTCTGCTGTCACATCATCCTGCGCAGTAAAGTTACACCGTGCTCTGCTGTCACATCATCCTGCGCAGTAAAGTTACACCGTGCTCTGCTGTCACATCATCCTGCGCAGTAAAGTTACACCGTGCTCTGCTGTCACATCATCCTGCGCAGTAAAGTTACACCGTGCTCTGCTGTCACATCATCCTGCGCAGTAACGTTACACCGTGCTCTGCTGTCACATCATCCTGCGCAGTAAAGTTACACCGTGCTCTGCTGTCACATCATCCTGCGCAGTAAAGTTACACCGTGCTCTGCTGTCACATCATCCTGCGCAGTAAAGTTACACCGTGCTCTGCTGTCACATCATCCTGCGCAGTAACGTTACACCGTGCTCTGCTGTCACATCATCCTGCGCAGTAAAGTTACACCGTGCTCTGCTGTCACATCATCCTGCGCAGTAACGTTACACCGTGCTCTGCTGTCACATCATCCTGCGCAGTAACGTTACACCGTGCTCTGCTGTCACATCATCCTGCGCAGTAAAGTTACACCGTGCTCTGCTGTCACATCATCCTGCGCAGTAACGTTACACCGTGCTCTGCTGTCACATCATCCTGCGCAGTAAAGTTACACCGTGCTCTGCTGTCACATCATCCTGCGCAGTAAAGTTACACGGTGCTCTGCTGTCACATCATCCTGCGCAGTAAAGTTACACCGTGCTCTGCTGTCACATCATCCTACGCAGTAAAGTTACACCGTGCTCTGCTGTCACATCATCCTGCGCAGTAAAGTTACACCGGTGCTCTGCTGTCACATCATCCTGCGCAGTAAAGTTACACCGTGCTCTGCTGTCACATCATCCTGCGCAGTAACGTTACACCGTGCTCTGCTGTCACATCATCCTGCGCAGTAAAGTTACACGGTGCTCTGCTGTCACATCATCCTGCGCAGTAAAGTTACACCGTGCTCTGCTGTCACATCATCCTGCGCAGTAAAGTTACACCGTGCTCTGCTGTCACATCATCCTGCGCAGTAAAGTTACACCGTGCTCTGCTGTCACATCATCCTGCGCAGTAACGTTACACGGTGCTCTGCTGTCACATCATCCTGCGCAGTAACGTTACACCGTGCTCTGCTGTCACATCATCCTGCGCAGTAACGTTACACCGTGCTCTGCTGTCACATCATCCTGCGCAGTAAGTTACACCGTGCTCTGCTGTCACATCATCCTGCGCAGTAACGTTACACCGTGCTCTGCTGTCACATCATCCTGCGCAGTAAAGTTACACCGTGCTCTGCTGTCACATCATCCTGCGCAGTAAAGTTACACCGTGCTCTGCTGTCACATCATCCTGCGCAGTAAAGTTACACCGTGCTCTGCTGTCACATCATCCTGCGCAGTAAAGTTACACCGTGCTCTGCTGTCACATCATCCTGCGCAGTAAAGTTACACCGTGCTCTGCTGTCACATCATCCTGCGCAGTAACGTTACACCGTGCTCTGCTGTCACATCATCCTGCGCAGTAAAGTTACACCGGTGCTCTGCTGTCACATCATCCTGCGCAGTAAAGTTACACGGTGCTCTGCTGTCACATCATCCTGCGCAGTAAAGTTACACCGTGCTCTGCTGTCACATCATCCTGCGCAGTAACGTTACACCGTGCTCTGCTGTCACATCATCCTGCGCAGTAACGTTACACCGTGCTCTGCTGTCACATCATCCTGCGCAGTAAAGTTACACCGTGCTCTGCTGTCACATCATCCTGCGCAGTAACGTTACACCGTGCTCTGCTGTCACATCATCCTGCGCAGTAAAGTTACACCGTGCTCTGCTGTCACATCATCCTGCGCAGTAAAGTTACACGGTGCTCTGCTGTCACATCATCCTGCGCAGTAAAGTTACACCGTGCTCTGCTGTCACATCATCCTGCGCAGTAAAGTTACACCGTGCTCTGCTGTCACATCATCCTGCGCAGTAACGTTACACCGTGCTCTGCTGTCACATCATCCTGCGCAGTAAAGTTACACAGTGCTCTGCTGTCACATCATCCTGCGCAGTAACGTTACACCGTGCTCTGCTGTCACATCATCCTGCGCAGTAACGTTACACCGTGCTCTGCTGTCACATCATCCTGCGCAGTAAAGTTACACGTGCTCTGCTGTCACATCATCCTGCGCAGTAAAGTTACACCGTGCTCTGCTGTCACATCATCCTGCGCAGTAACGTTACACAGTGCTCTGCTGTCACATCATCCTGCGCAGTAACGTTACACCGTGCTCTGCTGTCACATCATCCTGCGCAGTAAAGTTACACCGTGCTCTGCTGTCACATCATCATGCGCAGTAAAGTTACACGGTGCTCTGCTGTCACATCATCCTGCGCAGTAAAGTTACACCGTGCTCTGCTGTCACATCATCCTGCGCAGTAACGTTACACCGTGCTCTGCTGTCACATCATCCTGCGCAGTAAAGTTACACCGTGCTCTGCTGTCACATCATCCTGCGCAGTAAAGTTACACCGTGCTCTGCTGTCACATCATCCTGCGCAGTAAAGTTACACCGTGCTCTGCTGTCACATCATCCTGCGCAGTAACGTTACACCGTGCTCTGCTGTCACATCATCCTGCGCAGTAAAGTTACACCGTGCTCTGCTGTCACATCATCCTGCGCAGTAAAGTTACACCGTGCTCTGCTGTCACATCATCCTGCGCAGTAAAGTTACACCGTGCTCTGCTGTCACATCATCCTGCGCAGTAACGTTACACCGTGCTCTGCTGTCACATCATCCTGCGCAGTAAAGTTACACCGTGCTCTGCTGTCACATCATCCTGCGCAGTAAAGTTACACCGTGCTCTGCTGTCACATCATCCTGCGCAGTAACGTTACACCGTGCTCTGCTGTCACATCATCCTGCGCAGTAAAGTTACACCGTGCTCTGCTGTCACATCATCCTGCGCAGTAAAGTTACACCGTGCTCTGCTGTCACATCATCCTACGCAGTAAAGTTACACCGTGCTCTGCTGTCACATCATCCTGCGCAGTAAAGTTACACCGTGCTCTGCTGTCACATCATCCTGCGCAGTAAAGTTACACCGTGCTCTGCTGTCACATCATCCTGCGCAGTAAAGTTACACCGTGCTCTGCTGTCACATCATCCTGCGCAGTAACGTTACACCGTGCTCTGCTGTCACATCATCCTGCGCAGTAAAGTTACACGTGCTCTGCTGTCACATCATCCTGCGCAGTAAAGTTACACCGTGCTCTGCAGTCACATCATCCTGCGCAGTAAAGTTACACCGTGCTCTGCTGTCACATCATCCTGCGCAGTAAAGTTACACCGTGCTCTGCTGTCACATCATCCGCGCAGTAAAGTTACACGGTGCACAGATTAACATGAGATGTGTCACATTCTGCGTCTCTGCCCCAGTTTGCACCTTGGGGAGAGTCAGTAGGAGGAGTTGGGGGAGTTACATGGTGCACAGATTATAATGAGATGTATCACATTCTGCGTCTCTGTCCCAGTTTGCACCTTGGGGAGAGTCAGTAGGAAGGAGTTGGGGGAGTTACATGGTGCACAGATTATAATGAGATGTATCACATTCTGCGTCTCTGTCCCAGCTTGCACCTTGGGGAGAGTCAGTAGGAGGAGTTGGGGGGGGGAGTTACATGGAGCACAGATTATAATGAGATGTATCACATTCTGCGTCTCTGCCTCATCTTGCACCTTGGGGAGAATCAGTAGGAGGAGTTGGGGGGAGTTACATGGTGCCCAGATTATAATGAGATGTATTACAGTCTGCGTCTCTGTCCCAGTTTGCACCTTGGGGAGAGTCAGTAGGAGGAGTTGGGGAGGAGTTACATGGTGCCCAGATTATAATGAGATGTATTACATTCTGCGTCTCTGTCCCAGTTTGCACCTTGGGGAGAGTCAGTAGGAGGAGTTGGGGAGGAGTTGGGGGGAGTTACATGGTGCAGATTATAATGAGATGTATCACATTCTGTGTCTCTGCCCCAGCTTGCACCTTGGGAAGAGTCAGTAGGAGGAGTCGGGGGAGTTACATGGTGCACAGATTATAATGCGATGTATCACATTCTGTGTCTCTGCCCCAGCTTGCACCTTGGGGAGAGTCAGTAGGAGGAGTTGGGGGAGTTACATGGTACACAGATTATAAATAGATGTATCACATTCTGCGTCTCTGTCCCAGTTTGCACCTTAGGGAGAGTCAGTAGGAGGAGTTGGGGGAGGAGTTACATGGTGCACAGATTATAATGAGATGTATCACATTCTGCGTCTCTGCCCCAGCTTGCACCTTGGGAAGAGTCAGTAGGAGGAGTTGGGGGAGGAGTTACATGGTGCACAGATTATAATGAGATGTATCACATTCTGTGTCTCTGTCCCAGCTTGTACCTTGGGAAGAGTCAGTAGGAGGAGTCGGGGGAGTTACATGGTGCACAGATTATAATGCGATGTATCACATTCTGTGTCTCTGCCCCAGCTTGCACCTTGGGGAGAGTCAGTAGGAGGAGTTGGGGGGAGTTACATGGTACACAGATTATAAATAGATGTATCACATTCTGCGTCTCTGTCCCAGTTTGCACCTTAGGGAGAGTCAGTAGGAGGAGTTGGGGGAGGAGTTACATGGTGCACAGATTATAATGAGATGTATCACATTCTGCGTCTCTGCCCCAGCTTGCACCTTGGGAAGAGTCAGTAGGAGGAGTTGGGGGAGGAGTTACATGGTGCACAGATTATAATGAGATGTATCACATTCTGTGTCTCTGTCCCAGCTTGTACCTTGGGGAGAGTCAGTAGGAGGAGTTTGGGGGGGTTACATGGAGCACAGATTATAATGAGATGTATCACATTCTGCATCTCCCTGGGCTATGCTTTTGCCTTTTATTTGCCCAAGGAATCCTCCTGATCTGAAGTGACGTAAGTCTAATATTCTGTATCAGATGTTAGAAACTGTTCTTGTACCACAGCCCCGCTCCAAATAAACAGTGCGTCTATGTGTCAGGAGGTAGATTACGGGCGCGATGATGCCGTTGTGTAAAAACATATACAGTATTTTTTTTGTCTACAATGCAACCTATTTATATATTTCTACAATGCAATGCAACCTAGTTATCTATTTATGTATTTCTACTGTTGTAGAACTGTGTGTGTGTTGCGCTAGTATTCTGCGTAATAAGTCTTACGCCATCTTTAAGGTGAGGAAACCAACGTAGAAAACGGTCAGGAAAAGTTGCACATTTTTTAAACATAGACCTGCAGTAATATACTAATGTAACTCCGCCCCTAACGCCTCCCACACTCTCCATCACTCCCTCATCTCATCACAGGCAGATGCAGACCTACCCAAAAATGGCACAGCCAAGATTAATACAGAGATGCTACCGGGCGCAGGTCTATTTCAGCACGACAAAATATCGATTTTGTGATGAAACTTGCCCTTTGACACACACAACCCACAGACCCCAAAGTATCAAGGCAAAAGTGGAGCAATTATGGGGCAAACAAAAAAACTGCACCAGATACTGTATATCACGGGGGGGAGGACATTCTATCGATCTCTATGGGACTTTTTTCTTTAATTGACATGGTGCAGATCCCCCCCCCTCTACCTCCCTCCTCCCTTCATCCCCCAGAGTAGCTTCACTTTGACCTTGATACATAACCCCCTCTGTTTTGAAGCAGTGTTATTGCTCCCTTAACTTTTACAAACACACCCAGCCTTCTTTTGGCTGCACCTCCATCTATAATACAGGTGCCAAATGGTATCCCTTGCCAGGGTTGTAGGTTAAGTGCCCTCGGATGGCGGAAGGCAGGCACCCTGGGTGGGTTTCCATCCCTCCCTGTGCAGCGGGAGCTGCCATAGCGCTGGCACCCATACACACAATTGTTTTTTAGAGCATGTTAGGAGCTGGATGACACCCGGGACATCTGTGTTTGGGGTGTACAATGCGTGGGATGGTGCTTAAGGGTTTTGTAGCACCTCATCACCGAATGAATGAACTGCTTGGAGCCAGGAGCATCCTCTGGTGAGTCAGGATGGAGGGGAACAAGAGGGTAGTGTTTAGAAAATAGTTTATGGCCCTGGGAGGATAAATATTGATGGAAAGAAGTAGAGAGATGGTGAGTGAATGGGACGGAAGATGAGAGTAAGAGAGATTGATGGCTGCACAGAAAAACATCTGGAATTGTTCTTGTCGGGAGGAGCTGAGAACTTCTCCTGGGAAGAAAATCAACAAGCCCAGGAATCTGAGAAAAGGAAAACCCTTCCAGACAAAGAATCATCCAGGCTGTAAGTTTTCCAAGCCAGCGGCCAGCTCAGACCCCAAGTCATGTATTATCTCACGGTGCTGACAATGTACTCAGTGGTCAGCAATGTGCATAGAAGAAGGAAATGTTCATGGGACCGAATGATTGTGTTATCCAGGCTCGGAAGTCGAAACCACACCGGAAGACTTGGGGGCTATGTACTGTATTAAGGCAAAAGTGGTGCAATGCTAGGGCAAAACAAACTGCAACAGGACAAAGAAAAACCCCTATTAAGTTCAATTTGTTCAATATATATTGTGGCTCACAGTATATACTCCGTTTTTATTTCACTTGTGTCACATGCATTAAACATGATTTCTCTTATTTGTTTTGGCACACAGAAATAAACTGTGCTTGGCGTACAGATGTAGCAAAGGTTATTACACTCATAATGCAGAATATCACCTTATAATAATGCAGAATATCTCGGATTTTCAATAGGATTTAATGGCAGTTATAACTGTAGATGGGCACAATTTTTTTCTTCTATGGGCAGGTTCCTTTGGTCCACAGAGCAATTCGAAATCTGTCGCAGGATTTTTAGAAATCGAGAGAGGGAGAGAGAGATAACACCCTGCAGTTTGTAGAGTTTTATTTTTTTTAAATAAAGTATTTCAATTCAGTATGTGTCTGGCACTCTGGCAGTGATGGCGCAGTCAATAATACGTATTTGTGTCCCTCTTCTGTTATACCGTAGCCACCTTTGTACATATCCTTCATGTAGTACCAAATGAGTGCATATACTGTACCTGTAGTAGCTCCCTTCCCATGGCTTCCTTTAAAAGCAGAGCACTTCCACTTCCTGGTTGACAGTTTAATGTCCCTGTTGGGGAGCACACCTGAGATTCCTGTGAGATACGCAAATAGCTAGATTATCTACATGAGTGAGCAGCTCAAAATTATGTGACAGTGATAGTAACCATCAGCTGGTTTTGCTCACACTGCTAGAGCTGTGGCCTAGAACGGGAGTGGTTGTGGGTTGGGTCTGACACCATAAGCCTTAGGTTCATCAACTCTATATAGTTGGTACAGTATGGAAATATTTTTAGAAAGTGTGCAATGCAACTCATTACAATATAATTTGTGCACCATTAGCATATCTCCCAGACAGGTAACTCAGGGGTGCCCCATTTCAGCACAGGCATGTCTCATTAATTTATTTGAAAGGTTTATAACAATACAGCAACGGATTTTATTTATTGACAGATTTGAATTAATCCACTTGGCTTTTTTAGAACCCAATGTGCGGACAGATTTGGTCAAAACAGTACCGGGGAACGCTTTAGGACTGGTTCGCCCATCTCTAGCGATAGCAAAGAACATGTCACAATTACCCACTGTAACACCTCTTCCCCCAGCCAACAGAAGAGGGGCCACACTACAATGTCCCAATGTCTCTTACGTGTTATGCAAAGTACAATGAACGCTCTTTACCGTGGTTCTCAGGGGCTGATGTCCGTGCAGGCTGCTATGACAACCAAGAAGTAATAGGCGCCAGGAACTTTTATGTTGTTTATTTGAACATAACAGCAGAATAAAACAGGAACAGTCCCATAGATAGAGCTTCCTTGGGGTGCTCACTCAGCATTCACCAAGAAAACATTTCTTCTTAACTGGTAACTGTGAGTTTCAAGGTCATACCCTGTAGATAACTTCAGGTGTCCCCTTATGGGCTACCCCTTTTATCTATTTGGTACATGATTGCTGTTTCTTTGATTCCAGGACTACACGTAGCATACATTTGAACAGGCGGTTCATCTACCACTGATATCTTTGAGCCAGGGCCATCTCTTTCCCAAGCCTTCAACCTTATCACTTGGAACAGAACTAAGGGACATCCTTGTAGAGGGAGAAAGGGGGTGGCCCGGTATTAAAGGGGTTGCACCCCATTTGGCCATCCCCTGACCTCACCAGGGAGACAAGGGGTTAACTGGGCTGCGGTCCAGAAATGTGATTTAACCCTTGTTATAACATGAAAATGTATATTCCCCTGTCCCCATGCTTTATTGTGATATCTGGTTATATCGGTGTCTGCATCACACATACACTGGGATCCATCCGGGAGGGCAAGGGTTAATAGTTCTGTAGTGATTATAGCCCTTTGTGTAATTTCCCCGCCTTTTCAGGCACCATTTTGCAGAGTCCCATAGGCCGCCATTAGAGCTCCATGCATGTCAATGGCGGATCTTGCTGTTTTGGACCTGTTTCCCTCGAAGACCAGCAGATGGCGTCCGAGAGGAGGAGCGGCGGTTTCCCATTGTAAGTCAATGGGCTCATTGACTTCAATGGAGATTCCTCGACGGCGCTTTCCAGGAACGAGTTGGCTGCCGTCCAAACTGCAAAACCGCAAAACGGATACTTTTTCTAAAAGAGAGCTTTGATCACTGTTAGTCAAGTTCAACGTTAAGTGGCGTGGGAATCTACAGTTCTAGGGCACCCAGAAATAAAATTATTTTTGCCCCTAGTCCCTAGACCTCCACCCACTCAACCACCACCGGGTCCCCGTATCCTGTACCCCCGAGAAGGGTCGTGCCGAGAGAGCGGGTCGCGCCATAGGTTCCAATGGCGGCGGCAGAAACAGATAAGGAATTTGACTAAGTGTAAAAAGCTGAAAACCATGAATCCATACCTCCGGTTCCGGAGGGTCCTGAGGGCCAGGGTTTGGGGTATCTGTAGGCACTGCTCCGGCATGGCTGCAGAACCATCCTTGACCCTCTTGGACCAACCCGACGAAGTATGGACCCCCTTGAAAGTTCGGGGAATTCTCCCATAGGGCCTCATGCAGTAAGCCCCGATAAAATCTTTTCGCCAAGTGTGGCGGATAGGTGGGCGATAGGCCTTTTTTTGGCGATTTGCCCTCGCAGTATTCAGTAAGGGCCGAATCCTTCCGATCCCTGCCGAAGCACTGCGAAAGCAAAGTTGCCGATGAGCCTGTGCCAATACAGCCTGGCTCCCGATAAGCCTTCCGATAAGCCTTTGGTGGCGATAGATGTTTGCAGCAGAGAGAGACAAGCCGCTCTCTCAGCGCCAACATCGGCAACAAATAAAGTATTTATAAACAACTTTTACTCCTAGTGTACATGTGCAGGGGGTCTCCGGAGTTGAACCGCATTGGTTTTAGGTCTGGGTACCCCCTGCTTCCCGAGATACAGACCCCTTTATGAGGTGCCGGTATCCCTCTGCATTTAAAGGTCCCGATCACGTGACCGCGGCATGTAAACAAAGCAGAGGGATACCGGCACCCCATAAAGGGGCCTGTATCTCGGAAGCAGGGGGTCCCCGGACCTAAAACCACAGCGGTTCAGCTCCGGAGACCCTCTGCACATCTACACTATCAGTAAAACACACACATCAATAAAGACTTGTTCCTTACCTTAGAGGGTATCTGCTACGGTAACGAAGCAGCATGAATATTTATTTAATAATACTGTACAGTGAGCAGGGGGTCCCCCGAGCTGAACCGCATCACTTTGTGGACCAGGGACCCCCTGCTTCCCAAGTTACAGGCCCCGGAATGTGTCATCGGGTGGCAGTGTCGCCGCCATCTTTATTGCGTCCCATTCGCGACGTGCCCGCTATAAATATGGCGGCGACACTGTAACCGATGCCCCAAACCGGGGCCTGTAACTCGGGAAGCAGGGGGTCTCTGAGCCACAAAAATCAATGTGGTTCAGCTCAGGGGGCCCCCTGCTCCCGCACAATAGTATTAAAAATACATAAATGCTGCTTCATTACCATAGCGGATAGCTGCTAAGGCAATGAAGGGGTTAAGGCAGAATAGCATGTTTATTGGGGACATTTGCCCCCAATAAACATTGCAATAAACAACATACACCCCCTGTGTATGTAAAATACATAAACAACAATAAATACATTAAATACATATAGTACTCACCACCCATGTCCGGCTGCCACGATGAAGGCCATCCTCCTCTTCATCCTGCCCATGGTCCCCTCCGCTGCTGCAAAACAGACACAAGAATGAAAACATCCAAAGTAATGTCCCCTATCCCCTTAATCACCATAGCGGTTATTAACCGCTACAGTCATTAAGGGGTTAACCCACCCTCACCCACCACTCGGGACGCCTACATACCCTCCCACACTAACCCACCATCCCCGTGAGACCTAACCCCCCTCACCCACTACCCACAAGGGAGGCCTACCCACATACCATTGGGGAACCCCCACCCCCAGTACCCACAATAAAAACAATACAGTGACCCACAATAAACATCATAATATTTAATAAATACATTACCCATCCCCTGTGCCCCCCCATAAATACATGATTTATTCTTTTACAAACAGGGTTCATAACGCAGCCCCACGCGAGTCCCCGGTGGGCTGGCGGGGCACCTGGACAGACCTACAGGGTACCAGCAGCCCTTTTCAAACAGGTTCTGGAGGCCTGCTGGTGGGTCCCGCCAGCACCATGGCCCCCAGGTGGTCACCGTGGGCCACAATTGGGTCCCCACGGTAGGC
Source organism: Ascaphus truei (assembly GCF_040206685.1). Taxonomy (NCBI): domain Eukaryota; kingdom Metazoa; phylum Chordata; class Amphibia; order Anura; family Ascaphidae; genus Ascaphus; species Ascaphus truei. The sequence goes on from NC_134483.1 coordinate 544,069,533, forward strand.
CCAAGGATGTCTGGGAGCCCCGAGTCAGACCCACAGGTGTCTGCGGGGCCTCGGGTGGTTCACACGGGGGTCTGGGGAACTCACGGGTGCTCACTACGGGTCCGCGGTGCCCCCACAGAAGTGGGACCACACATCTTCATCCCCGCACCTACGGGTCGGCGGTGCCCCCACAGAAGTGGGACCACACAGCTTCATCCCCGCAGACTACGGGTCCACGGTGCCCCCACAGATGTGAGGCCACCGCTTCATCCCCGCATGTGTCACCCGTGGAGCCACCAGCCTGGTACCCGTGAGATACCCGAGGAAACCACAGGTGGTCTCCAGAGGTCCCACGCGGAACCACGGAACAAACCCTGAATGTAAAAAAAATAAACCTGGCCTATACATTCAATACATTCCCACCCCCCACCCCCGCCCCCCCAACACCTACAGTACAATAATGTGCAAAATAACTATTATCCAGATAGGGATAATAGATTATTTGCCCATTATTAAAAACATTAACTAGCATATTCAAATAAATAAAGTACTACTGACATCATCAATAAGAAGTTTCCGTCGCCAGCAACATCCTTGTCTTGCCCACAAAATACATAGCCAAAACAAAGCCAATACATTGCAATTGCATTCAGATATCAATTAACCACTTAAACACCTTATCGGATAATAACCGCAAAGGTAATTAAGGGGTTAAGCCACACTGGCCCAATACCCACCCTTCACCCATTAATTTGTACAGTGGCTTCATCATGCAAATATATATATATATATATATATATATATATATATACAGAGAGATATATATATATATATATATATTTATATATATATATATATATACACACACACATGATGAACCAATATACAAATAAATGTAGAAGGGTTATCAAAACCATACTGTACTACAAATAACAATTCTCCATAAAGACACACTACAATAAAATTAATTTCCTTTCATAATCCTAACTGATCTTACAATCACAATCATCAAATGCTAATCAAATACCTCTAATGGCAATCAATACATTGCATTTACATTGCATATATGATGCATCCAATCTATGCATCATATACATTCTGCAAATGAATGTTAACAATAAAATTGCAATCAAAATAGAAATACCTCCAAACAAGTAAACTATTTTATCCAATCCAGTAAACATAAATCAATTACCATTCATTAATGACATCCCTAAACAATTTACATTCCATCCCTAACAATTAAACAATTAACAATTTCAAGCCTTTAACATAACAATTGAGCCCGAGAAAAAATATATGTACCAACAAGAATACCAAATACAAAACGAAGCCTAAACCTGACCTCAAGAACACAATACAATATCAACAATTACATCTATCTAATTGTAAAAAAGGGCTCATCAGTGTGCGGTTGGTTATACTGGTCATGCAAAAATGAAGCAAGGATAGGTTTTACCATACTTAGTTAAGTTATGGCGGGTAAAAAAAAAAGTGACAAAAGTAATTTCCCAGAATCCCTTGCTGCAGTGGAAGTGCTGTGTGCTGGGTGATAATGGTGAAAGGCAGGGTTGCAGACCTGTCAAAGACATGCAAATGAGTACACAGTAATATTTCCATTTGCTATAGGCTTTGCTGTGGAGGGTTGTTTTGTCACTTTTTTACCCACCATAACTTAACTACGTATGGTAAAACTGATCCTAGCTTCATTTTTGCATAGCCAGTATAACCAACCCCACACTGAAGAGACCCATTAAGATCGAAACAGTCTGTCTGTGGGTGGGTTTACTGGCTATGCATCTTAACCCAGGCTGTGCGCAAAGCTATGACCATGCAGCAAGCTTAAGCCTATAGGGGAACCATGTTAATAGTTTTGAAACAAAAGGTGGCACTGTGTGCTCATTTCCATGTCACTTTCCAGAATCCCTTGCTGCAGTGGAAGTGCTGGGTGATAATGGTGAAAGGTGGGGTTGCAGACCTGTCTAAGACATGCAAATGAGCATACAGTAATATTTCCATTATCATGGCGATGATCAGGCCATTAATAAAGGCATTATACCCGGCTGATTAACCCTAATTCGCATTGAGACTGAAGGGGTTAACTATATGTGCACCACACTGATCTGTTTTCCCCTACACTATCTTTATTGTCCCCATTCTGCAGCTCAATCCACAACACTAATAACAGTAATAGCAATGCATGTGAATTGGGCCAATTGTATTTCAGACACAAGGAGCAAGCTAGCACTCTAATTTTTGGAGTGCAGCTAGCTAAGGATGTACTAAGCCCATACATAATGTTTGGTGTCCCCCACACACACAGAATGTATATATATATATATATATATCTATAGATAAACTGTATTTTAGTTATGATTTAAAAGGTATTGGCAGGAAGCTTTTCCTGTCAGCCCAGCAATGAATGTATTAACATGCATATATGTTTAGAGTAAATGAGCTGAGGGTCTTTCATCTCCGCACTTCAAAGGACCCCAGGCGAATTGAATGCCTCAGTGTCTATGAGAAATCCGAAGTTGAAAAGCCTCAGAGACCCTAGGTGTTAAGACAGCCAGGAAATTGTGAAGTACCAGGTACCGGTCCAACATGTGGGCTGTTCACACCTTGTGGCCAGATCTGAGACTTGCTGTCACCAGGTAATGATATGATAAGGAGCTCAGGTGTGATGTTAGCACATGCTCCGTGCAAACCAGGAAGCCACATCTGCCCATGGTATGAACTACTGGCAAGTCTGGGATAGGGGGAAAAAGTGTTCCCATGGAAGGGATTGGGTGCAGATGTTAGGTATAGGACCCTTAACCCTATAAAAATGCCTGTAGCCCCAGTCCCTGTGGGATTCATGATTTATCCAAGCGTTGTTCAAGATTTCGTCCAAGTGCAGCGGCAGCGGTTCCAGAACACAAGGGGTTAAAACACCATAACCAAGGATTTACCCCTACTTCAGGAATTTGTTAGCACTTGGGATCCCAGAACAAATCCCAAAGAACCAAACAAAATCTCGTGGAAATATTGGGCAGGCAAGTTGCACCCTAACCAAAAGGATTGTAACCCAGGCGCTTTGTTTCTTCATCTTTTGTTCTATGGACAATTTATTTTGTTTCCCCATCCCACTAAGTGATTATTAAGTGTATTCTGAGGTTGTCGTGTGTTTGTCTGAAAATAAATCAATGACAATTTATTTTGCCCGCCTTGTTATGCTCAATCGAGAATCCCAAAAATATAAAATTGTTCATAAGTACTAGTCTACCGTGACACTCTCCCGCCCCTATATTCTCTTTCCTTCCTGCCATTCTCTCTCAATTCTCCCTCCCACATTCTCTCTCTCTCCCTCCCCCTATTCTTCTCGAACACCCCCCATTCTCTCCAACCCCCATTCTCTATCTCCCTCCCCACATTCTCTGTCTCCCTCCCCACCATTCTCTCTCTCCCTTCCCCCCATTCTCTCCATCGCTTCCCCTAATTCTCTCGCCTTCCCTCCCATTGTCTCCTCCGTCCAACCATTCTGTCTCTCTATCCCAACCACCCCACATTCTTTCCATCCCTCCCTTTCATTATCTCTCCTTCCCTTCCATTCTCTCCCTCCTCACCATTCACTCTAACTCCTCCCATTTTCCCTAACTCCCTCTATTCTCTCCCTCCCTCCCTACCATTCTCTCTCATCCTCCCACCAATCTCTCCCTCCCCCATTCTCTCTTCTCCCCCCCTCATTCTCTTTACGTCCCTCCCATTTTCTCTTTACCTACCCCTCATTCTCTCCCTACCTCCAATTCTCTCTATCTTTCCCCATTCTTTCTCTCCCACCTGCCCTCCCCTCATTTTTTCTCCTTCCCCAATTCTCTCTTCTTCCCCCATTTTCTCTCTATCCCACCCACTCACTCTCTCTCTCCCCCTCTATCTCTCACTCTCTCTCTCTCTCTCACTCACCATCCCTCATCATCATACATCTCACCCCTTATCATCTTTCTCCCTCTCGACCCCCTCCCTTTCACCCCCTCCCTCTTCATCTTCTGTCTCACACCCTCCTCCCTCCCACAACCCCTCCTCATCCTCCCTCCTCACCTTCCCTCTCGTCCCCCCTTCTTCATCCTCCCTCTTACCCCTCCTCCTCATCCTCCTTTTCGCCCCCTCCTCGTCCTCCCTCTCATCCCCCTCCTTGTTTTCCCTCTCACCCCTCCCCATTCTCCTTATCCCCTCTCCTCATCCTCCCTATCACCGTCCCTCCCCTCCCTCTTACCCTCCTCAGAAAAGAAAACTGTATTTTCTCGATTCTAAGACGCACCTTTTTTCACATTTTAACATTTCTTAGAATCAATTTCTTTGAGCACAGAGTACCTGCCGGGTGCGAAGCCAGAGCCGCCGCAGCGGGGAGGGCTGCTGGGTTCCCGCAGCTGGTGGGGGGAGGTGGTGGTGGTGGGGAGAAGAAGCAGGGGAAGGTTGCAGAAGACGGTGGATCCGCTGTCCCAGGAGCTGGTACGCTCAGGAATTTGTTCCTTTACGAATATGGCTGCTACTGTAATGTGAGTCAACGTGAGGATCACATGATCTGTTACGGTGTGGAATGACGTTCCACTGCCTGTAGTGCTGAGCAGGAGGTTCCTTTTCCCCCCCCGAAAATGGTTATCAAATCAATGGTGCATCTTACAATCTATGGCGCCTTACAATCAAGGAAATACGGTAGTTCTTTTGAAAGCTCCTTGTTTTGTCCCCGAATATATTTGAATATAGTTATCATATCCCCTCTTAGATGCCCCTTCTTTAATGTAAACAAATCAAATATATCTAATTATAATCTGTGCACCATGTAACTCCTCCCCAACTCCGCCTACTGACTTTCACTGAGGTGCAAGCTGGGGCAGAGACACAGACTGTGATACATCTCATTATAATCTGGGCACCATGTAACTCCCCCCAACTCCTCCTACTGACTCTCCCCAGGGTGCAAGCTGGGGCAGAGACGCAGAATGTGATTCATCTCATTATAATCTGTGCACCGTGTAACTCCCCCCAACTCCTCCTACTGACTCTCCCCAAGGTGCAAGCTGGGGCAGAGATGCAGAATGTGATACATCTCATTATAATCTGTGCACCATGTAACTCCCCCCCAACTCCTCCTACTGACTCTCTCCAAGGTGCAAGCTGGGGCAGAGATGCAGAATGTGATACATCTCATTATAATCTGTGCACCATGTAACTCCCCCCAACTCCTCCTATTGATTCTCCCCATTGTGCAAGCTGGGGCAGAGACGCAGAATGTGATACATCTCATTATAATCTGTGCACCATGTAACTCCTCGAAACTCCTCCCACTGACTCTCCCAGAGGTGCAAACTGGGGCAGAGACGCTTAGACGCCCCTTCTTTAATGTAAACAAGTCAAATATCTCTCATTATAATCTGTGCACCATGTAACTCCTCCCCAACTCCTCCTAATGACTTTCACCAAGGTGCAAGCTGGGACTGAGACACAGAATGTGATACATCTCATTATAATCTATGCACCATGTAACTCCCCCCCATCTCCTCCTACTGACTCTCCCCAAGGTGCAAGCTGGGGCAGAGACGCAGAATGTGATACATCTCATTATAATCTGTGCACCATGTAACTCCCCCCAACTCCTCCTACTGACTCTCCCCAAGGTGCAAGCTGGGGCAGAGACACAGAATGTGATACATCTCATTATAATCTGTGCACCATGTAACTCCCCCCAACTCCTCCTACTGACTCTCCCCAAGGTGCAAGCTGGTGCAGAGACGCAGAATGTGATACATCTCATTATAATCTGTGCACCATGTAACTCCCCCCAACTCCTCCTACTGACTCTCCCCAAGGTGCAAGCTGGTGCAGAGTCGCAGAATGTGATACATCTCATTATAATCTGTGCACCATGTAACTCCCCCCAACTCCTCCTACTGACTCTCCCCAAGGTGCAAGCTGGGGCAGAGACGCAGAATGTGATACATCTCATTATAATCTGTGCACCATGCAACTCCTTGAAACTCCTCCCACTGACTCTCCCAGAGGTGCAAACTGGGGCAGAGACGCTTAGACGCCCCTTCCTTAATGTAAACAAGTCAAATATCTCTCATTATAATCTGTGCACTATGTAACTCCTCCCCAACTCCTCCTACTGACTCTACCCAAGGTGCAAGCTGGTGCACAGACGCAGAATGTGACACATCTCATTATAATCTGTGCACCATGTAACTCCTCCCCAACTCCTCCTACTGACTTTCCCCAAGGTGCAAGCTGGGGAAGAGACGGAGAATGTGATACATCTCATTATAATCTGGGCACCATGTAACTCCTCCCACTGACTCTTCCCGAGGTGCAAACTGGGGCAGAGACGCTTAGACGCCCCTTTTTTTAATGTAAACAAATCAAATATATCTCATTATAATCTGTGCACCATGTAACTCCTCCTCAACTCCTCCTACTGACTTTCACCAAGGTGCAAGCTTGGGCAGAGACGCAGAATGTGATACATCTCATTATAATCTGTGCACCATGTAAATCTCCCAGCTCCTCCTACTGACTCTCCCCAAGGTGCAAGATGGAGCAGAGACACAGAATGTGATACATCTCATTATAATCTGTGCCCCATGTAAGTCCTTCCCAACTCCTCCTACTGACTCTCCCCAAGGTGCAAGCTGGGACAGAGATGCAGAATGTGATACATCTCATTATAATCTGTGCACCATGTAACTCCCCCCAACTCCTCCTATTGATTCTCCCCATTGTGCAAGCTGGGGCAGAGACGCAGAATGTGATACATCTCATTATAATCTGTGCACCATGTAACTCCTCGAAACTCCTCCCACTGACTCTCCCAGAGGTGCAAACTGGGGCAGAGACGCTTAGACGCCCCTTCCTTAATGTAAACAAGTCAAATATCTCTCATTATAATCTGTGCACCATGTAACTCCTCCCCAACTCCTCCTAATGACTTTCACCAAGGTGCAAGCTGGGACTGAGACACAGAATGTGATACATCTCATTATAATCTATGCACCATGTAACTCCCCCCCATCTCCTCCTACTGACTCTCCCCAAGGTGCAAGCTGGGGCAGAGACGCAGAATGTGATACATCTCATTATAATCTGTGCACCATGTAACTCCCCCCAACTCCTCCTACTGACTCTCCCCAAGGTGCAAGCTGGGGCAGAGACACAGAATGTGATACATCTCATTATAATCTGTGCACCATGTAACTCCCCCCAACTCCTCCTACTGACTCTCCCCAAGGTGCAAGCTGGTGCAGAGACGCAGAATGTGATACATCTCATTATAATCTGTGCACCATGTAACTCCCCCCAACTCCTCCTACTGACTCTCCCCAAGGTGCAAGCTGGTGCAGAGTCGCAGAATGTGATACATCTCATTATAATCTGTGCACCATGTAACTCCCCCCAACTCCTCCTACTGACTCTCCCCAAGGTGCAAGCTGGGGCAGAGACGCAGAATGTGATACATCTCATTATAATCTGTGCACCATGCAACTCCTTGAAACTCCTCCCACTGACTCTCCCAGAGGTGCAAACTGGGGCAGAGACGCTTAGACGCCCCTTCCTTAATGTAAACAAGTCAAATATCTCTCATTATAATCTGTGCACTATGTAACTCCTCCCCAACTCCTCCTACTGACTCTACCCAAGGTGCAAGCTGGTGCACAGACGCAGAATGTGACACATCTCATTATAATCTGTGCACCATGTAACTCCTCCCCAACTCCTCCTACTGACTTTCCCCAAGGTGCAAGCTGGGGAAGAGACGGAGAATGTGATACATCTCATTATAATCTGGGCACCATGTAACTCCTCCCACTGACTCTTCCCGAGGTGCAAACTGGGGCAGAGACGCTTAGACGCCCCTTTTTTTAATGTAAACAAATCAAATATATCTCATTATAATCTGTGCACCATGTAACTCCTCCTCAACTCCTCCTACTGACTTTCACCAAGGTGCAAGCTTGGGCAGAGACGCAGAATGTGATACATCTCATTATAATCTGTGCACCATGTAAATCTCCCAGCTCCTCCTACTGACTCTCCCCAAGGTGCAAGATGGAGCAGAGACACAGAATGTGATACATCTCATTATAATCTGTGCCCCATGTAAGTCCTTCCCAACTCCTCCTACTGACTCTCCCCAAGGTGCAAGCTGGGACAGAGATGCAGAATGTGATACATCTCATTATAATCTGTGCACCAAGTAACTCCTCCCCAGCTCCTCGTACTGACTCTCCTCAAGGTGCATGCTGGGGCAGAGACGCAGAATGTGATATATCCCATTATAATCTGTGCACCATGTAACTCCTCCCCAACTACTCCTACTGACTCTCCCCAAGGTGCAAGCTGGGGCAGAGACACAGAATGTGATACATCCCATTATAATCTGTGCACCATGTAACTCCTCCCCAACGCCTCCTACTGACTCTCCCCAATGCAGCAAGCTGTGACAGAGAGACACAGAATTGTAAATTAAAACAGATACAGGTATTAGATACAAATGATATGCACAAATAACGCCAAAGAAGGAGTTATCAAAAGAAAATTTCTAGTCCTTCGGCCAACGTCTTCAGAGACGTGATTTCCACATCCCTCCCAAAAAGTCAATGAAACGGTGAAAGCAGACGCCTGTGGTGTGGACTAGGCAGATACAGTATTATAGAAAATGAGAAAAAACAATCACTGTCAGCTCTGGTGAGACAATACATACATAGGGGACTATGCACTAAGCTCCGATAAGTCACTTTTAGACCGCAAAGTGCTCTTCGATCGTGATTTTTGGCTCCACCTGATGCACTAAGCAATGCAAACAGGCACTTTGTGGTCTAAAAATGACTTTTTTCAGGAATTTTTTCTAAGTCCAACTTTGCTCGATCGCAACCCTGTTTGCGTGAAATTCTGCCCTTAAGCAGGATGCGCTAAGCAACGCAACCTTAGCAAACGTAAAAGTTGCATTGATCAGTAGACGCAAAGAAATCTGGACTTAGAAAAAATGCGACCATGTGACAGAGACTTGGGGGAGAACGGATGTGACGTCTTTGAAAGCCTGTCACATGGTACTAGAGCCAATCAGAGTTGGGATGTATTTCCCACGCTCTGATTGGCTACCGTACCATGTGAGTTCGGCTATGTTTCTTTTAATGACGTCATCTTAAAGGCAATTGAAGCAAAGGCATTCTGATTGGCTGTGCTTTCATTGCCTTTAAATGACGTCATCATTTTTTTTTCATCGGCCAAATCACATGTTTTTCACGGCCCAATCAGGACCGTGGGAAACATTTGACCAAAAGGTGACGTCATAGGCCTATAAAAGCCTATGTCGCCTCATTTTGAAGCTAGTCGCCGAGGAGGGAACATATCCCCTCCCAAGAAGAGAAGAAGGGCGTGGCGTAAGAAGATGGAAGAAGAAGGAAGAAGACCCCAGAAGACCCCAAGAGAAGACCCCAGAAGACCCCAAGAGAAGACACAGACGTGGATTTGTTATGGTCTTTTTTTTTTGGCTAACCTGTGGATTTGTTCCTGTGCTTCCAGGTCGCTTGGATTTCGGTGAGTGGCATCTAATGGTGAGTAAACAAAAGAAAAGTTTATTATTTTTACTTTTACAGGTTTTAATGATTTTTCATTCATGTATTTTATTTTTTCAGTCCCATTTAATGCACGTTAATGTATATATGTATATACATACATTCACGGACACTGAATGGGTGTATTGTATGTGAATTTTGTATGTAAATGCATTGTATTTTATGCTGTATTATTGCCCCTGTATGTTATGTTTATCTATCTGTATGGATAGACATACAGGGATAATAATTGATTGTTTGGCTCATGTTTAGGTTCTTTTCATGTATGGATAATGTATTTAGCATCTTTATTTTGACATTGTTGTGAATAATGTAATTTGTATTTAGCTAAAGGCTTCTTTATGGTAGTAAGATTAGAATGATGGTGGTTACTTTAAATTAGAGTTTTTTTGGCAATGGTTTGGCTTTAGCAATTGATTAGGGAATTGTATAATTGATTTGTATTGTATTTTAATTGTTTGAGGAAATGGATTAATTGATTGATGCTAATTGTATTGATGTTGGTTAGTTTCTAATTGATTTTCAGGATGGCGTTGGTGGTTAGGGGACATTGTTCATAGTGTATTTTATTGTTACATATATTTTGCATAGTGTTACATGATGCACAGATTAATTGCATCATGTACACACTCATGCAATTGTGTGACATATCATATACATTTGTGGAGCTGCTGATTTGTTGGTTTATATTTGCAATATATGCTGGATTTATTGTAACATGCAATGTGGTGATTTTAGGATTAAAAATTCATGTGTTGATTTATGCATGTTTTATGTGTTTCATAATGGGCAAATAATATATTATCCATATCTGGATAATAGTTATTTTGCACATTATTGTACTGTATGTGTTGGGGGGGGGGGGTATTGGCCCCAAGGATATGTGGGTAGGCGTCCCTTGTGGGTAGTGGGTGAGGGTGGTTAGGCCTCACGGGGTGGGGGGTTAGAGTGGGAGGGTATGTAGGCCTCCCGAGTGGTGGGAGAGGGTGGGTTAACCCCTTAATTACTGTAGCGGTTAATAACCGCTATATTGATTAAGGGGTTAGGGGACATTACATTGGCTATTGTAATTGTTGTGCATGTTTTGCAGCACCGTAGGGGCATGGGCAGAATGAAGATGAGGATGAAGACGGCCTTCATCGTGGGTGCCTGTAAAACGTAAGTGTTAAATGTTTTGAATGTATTTATTGCAATTTATATGTATTTAAAATGGGCAAATGCATTATTATCCGTATGTGGATAATAGTAATTTTGCCCATTACAGTACTGTATGTGTTAGGGGGCGGGGGCGATGTGTGTTGTTTATTGGGGGCAATTGTCCCCAATAAACATGCTATTGTGCCTTAACACTTTCATTGCCTTAGCGGCTATTTGCTAAGGTAATGAAGCTGCATTAATGTATTTTTATTAATAGTGTGTGGGAGCAGGGGGTCCCCTGAGCTGAACCGCATTGATTTCTGCCTCAGAGACCCCCTGCTTCCCGAATTACAGGCCCCAGTTTGGGGCATCGGGTGCCAGTGCGGACGCCATCTTTATAGAGCCCACGTCGCGTCTTGGATGCTATTAAGATGGCGGTGGCACTGGCACCCGATGCCCCATACCGGGGCCTGTAACTCGGGAAGCAGGGGGTCTCTGAGGTAGAAATCAATGCGGTTCAGCTCAGGGGACCCCCTGCTCCCGCACACTATTATTTAAAATACATTAAAGCAGCTTCATTACCATAGCGGATAGCCGCTACGGTAATGAATTATTGTTTATTGTTATGTATTTTAATAATAGTGTAGATGTGCAGGGGGTCTCCTGAGCTGAACCGCAATGGGTTCAGGTCCGAGGACCCCCTAGTTCAGGAGATACAGGCCCCTTTATGGGGTGCCGGTATCCCCTGCAGAATGTAAATAACCCGGTCACGTGACACAGGAGCTTTAAACTGCAGGGGATACCGGCACCCCATAATGGGGCCTGTAACTCCTGAAGTAGGGGGTACTCGGACCTGAAACCAATGCGGTTCAGCTCGGGAGACCCCCTGCTCATGTACACTATTATTAAAATATTTTAATTTAGTTTAGGATCGCCTGTAACAGTCTTGCATGGAGATAGCAAATCTCCATGCAAATGTTACATGCGGCTTTTTTTTCTATCAGCTAGCGAACGGAAAGGTTCAGAACGCTAGCAGGGGGGAAAAAAGCAACTTGTACGCTGTGACTGTTCTGAGCTATTTTGAGCAGGTACGTTAAAAAATGGCCTCAAGGCCTTAGTGAATCGCGTCCCCGGCCTCACTTTATAACGAACCTGCTTTTTTTTTTTTTATAACTTTGATTTTATTGGGTGAAATACATCGTACATGGTAACAGCATCCATTGTCTACAGCGACATCACCGCATTTAGTTTTTTTTTATACAATCAACCAAAAACTTGACATACTAGACTCACAAGACGAACAGCGGAACATGACACACCAGCTAGCTAGCAAGGAGGGAAGGGGGGGAGGAAAAGGGGGGGGGGCGGGGAGGCTCGAGGGGTGTTCCACCTATAGTCTTCCATTCGGACGCTGTGTGTTTACGTTAGTGTAGACCTCTCTCTCAGAGAACAATGACCACTTCTCTCCTACTGCTCCGGCTCTGACTGCCTCTTTCTGGGGGGGCCTATTCTAGCCTGGATCCCGCTTACTCTCTGTGTTCTCTGTCTCTAAACTGTCATGGATCCATTTCATTACCGGAGAACGCATTTACCGCTTATCATTGCAGGATTGTGGTGATATCTATTCCCGGGATGTCTGTCTGTGCCAGCCAGGGCTCCCAGACTTTTAGGAAATTTGAACCGGTATCGTTAACCAAACTCGTCAACTGTTCCATCCGGCAAACAAACCAAATTCTGTTTCTAATCTTGGGAATAATTGGAATATCCGGTTGTTTCCATACTGCCGCGATCTCGCATCTGGTGGCAGTAGCCAGATGTGTGATCAATTTATGTGTGGCGTTTGATAGCCCCTCAACTCGTCTGCCCAATAGAAACAGCCACGGGTCTAAGGGGATCTCCACTTCTAACAGTCGTTGAAGCCAATCTTTAATTTCCTCCCAAATCGGGTTCACCTTCGTACAAGACCACAGCATATGGAATAAGTCCGCTCTGTCTCCGCACTGCTTGGGGTAGAGCGGAGAGTAGCCTTTGACAAATTTAGATAATTTAGCGGGCGTGTAATACCACCTCATCAGGACTTTATATGCGTTCTCCTTTAATGTGGTGCAGATAGAGCTTTTGGCCGCCACCTGCAGGATCCTATCCCAGTCCTCATCCTCTAATGTCTCTCCCAGGTCCGCTTCCCACTTTCTCATGTAGATAAGTTTGGGTTGGTCGTCCGTCTCCGGGCATACAACTTCCCTGTACATTCTAGAGGTTAGTCCCCTTGTGTCCGAATCTCTTGAACAGAGCTGCTCAAAATTTGTTCTCCGGGGCCGAATTGGGGCCTCGTTGTAGAAGGCCCTGATCTGGAGGTATCTAAAGAATTCAGTGTTTGGTATATTTTTCTCCTCTTTAATATGATCAAATGTTTTTATATATTGCCTGCCCTCCAGATCGTTTAGACGGAGATACCCTGCTTGAATCCACTTTGAGAAAATAGAGCTATCCACGCCTGGAGCAAAGTTTGGGTTCCCCCATATGGGAGTCATCAGAGAGTTCAGGGATGTGAGATGGCACTTAAACTTAACAGCGTCCCAGGTCTTCAAGGAGCTGACCATGGTCTGCAGAGGTGTCCGCATAGCGGCCCGACTTTTTTTTGGCAGCCAGATTAGGTTCTTAATATCTACTGGTGCGCAACATTCTTTTTCTAATGCTACCCACCTCCGAAGATTCGGGTCTGTGTGCCACTACACAATCTGGCTCAGCTGGGCTGCCTCGTAGTAGGCGAACAAGCATGGCACCCCCAACCCTCCTCTCAATGTCGGCCTCCTCAAGATTGCTTTATTAATTCGTGGGCCTTTCTTATTCCAGATAAACTTTGTTATTAAGGACTGAAGCGAGAGGATATCTTCTTTTATCAGGGGGATCGGGAGGGCCTGGAAAAGGTACAGCACCCGTGGCAGGAGATTCATCGTCACACTATGAATACGGCCTATCCACGAGATACTGCACTCCGCCCATCTCCGGAGATCCTCTCGAAGGGTCCGAAACAACCTGGGATAATTTGCTTTATATAAAGCCTTATACTCCTTTGTGATATATACCCCTAAATATTTGATCATAGAGGGTTGCCATTTAAAATTAAAATTGAGTCCGATTAGTTTTTCTACTGGTTTAGATAAATTTATATTGAGGGCTACGGATTTGGCCTGATTAATTTTGAACCCAGAAATTTGTTTAAAGGTCCCCAGAATTGAGAAGACATTGGGCAGGGAGGTGAGAGGCTTTGATAATGTCAGGATCACATCATCTGCGTAGAGCGCCACTTTGTGTGACTGCCCTTTTACAGCTATTCCCGTAATATCCGGGTTGTTTCTGATATGTGCCGCCAAGGGTTCTACGCATAGGGCGAACAACAAGGGGGACAACGGGCATCCCTGGCGTGTGCCGCTCCGAATTTGAAATTGCTCTGATGGGAATCCCTGATGTCGCACCCTCGCCGTTGGCCCCTCGTATAAGGCCATGATGGCCTCCAAGAGGCGTCCCTCAAAGCCAAATGCCCCAAGCGTCTTCCTCAAGTAGGGCCAATCGATCCTATTGAAGGCTTTCTCTGCGTCCAGACTCAATACCATCGACGGGATATTCTGTTTCTGTGCCAAATCCATCAAATCTATTGTCCGTCTGGTATTGTCTGCCGCTTGCCTTCCTCCGATGAACCCCACCTGATCTGGATGAACTAACCTGGAAAGGACGATACCCACTCTATTAGCTAGTAATTTGGAGAAAATTTTAACATCTGTATTAATCAGCGAGATGGGCCGGTAGCTCTTACAGTCTGCCGGGTCCTTACCAGGTTTGTGGATCAGGGAGATGGACGCCTGAAGCATCTGAGCTGGGAACGAGGCCCCGTGTAGAATAGAATTAATAGCTTTAATAGATGTGGGGCTAGAATTTTCAGGTATTTTTTATAATATAAGTTGGAGAAACCATCTGGACCGGGTGCCTTGGCAGGCTTAAGTGACTTTACAACTACCGTTAACTCTTCTAAAGAGAAGTCCGCCTGTAACCCTTCCTTCTCCACACTGCTCAAAGTCGGCAATTTGGCTTCTTTTAAGAATTCCCCGAGATTATCCCTCGTCTTTTGATTGTGTATGACCTTACCACCATCGTAGAGCGTCTCGTAGTAGCTTTTGAACTCCGCTACGATCCGTTTAGGATTAGAAGTAAGCTCTCCCCCTTGTGTGCATATAGTTTGTATATGGTAATTAGGAATTTTGTTTTGGAGTCGATGTGCTAATAGGGTGTCCGGCTTGTTCGCCTTCTCAAAGTACCTACGCCTGGACCAGCTCATCTCCTTTTCCGCCCGGGAGGCCAGTCTTATATTCAACTGCTGTTTGGTCTCTACAAGTGCACTTAGTGTGTCCTCATTCCTAGATACTTTATGCGCCTCTGTTAGGGTCGCTAGTTTGTCTTGTAGGACTTTTATCTGTTTCTCCTGATCCCTCTGGCATCTAGCAGCTAGGCACATGAGGGAGCCTCTGAGAGTAGCCTTGTGGGCCTCCCACAGGGTGGTGTGGGACGAAACGCTCCCCACGTTCTCAGAGAAGAAATCCGTAATCCTCTCACCAATTTCTCTCTGAATGTTTAGAATTTTTAGTAACAGCTCGTTTAGCCTCCAGTTTGCTCCAGGTCTGTCTAGTAAATTTAGAGTGCACCGCAGCTCAATGGGTGCGTGGTCGGACCACGAAATATCGTGGATCCCCGTGTGGGAGACCACTGGGACCAGTCTGTTGGATACTAGGAAGTAGTCTAGCCGGCTGTATCGATTGTGAGGATGGGAGAAGAAGGTATAATCTCTACTTTGGGGATGCTGTTCTCGCCATATATCTACCAGTTGGCAATCCTTTAACCCCTGAGTGATTTGCTGGACATCTAGCTTAGGGGGGAGACTAGCCGCCGTGCACCGGTCCAATTTGGGATTCAGTGTCCTATTGAGATCCCCCGCTATGATCATGTTTCCCTTGGCTTCCTTTTGTAGTTTTTGGAAGAAAAGGGAAAAGAAATCTGCTGAGGTTTCACAGGGTGCATATACTGATGCTAATGTAAGAGGTTTCCCTTGGATTGATCCCACCAAAATTAGAAATCTGCCCTCTCTATCTGATACCTTTTTCTCAACCGTGAAATCTATCCTATTGTGTATGGCTATCGCTACCCCTCTCTTTTTCACTTGGGCGGATGCTAAAAGTACTACACAAAAATCTTTATCTAAAAATTTTGGGTAGCTGTCCCTAGAAAAGTGTGTCTCTTGGAGAAAGAGGAGGTCGGCTTTGAGTCTTTTGTAATCCCTGAGGGCTAGCTTGCGCTTCGCCGGACCGTTAAAACCCTTAACGTTGTGAGAGATACACCGGACCTCGTTATTCATAGTACTTTATTTGTGACCTGATTCCGTCGGTGTCTTCCTGAGCCATTCTGAGTCCTCTGGATGGCGTGGAGATCCCGATCCCTGTCTCCATTATTCCGTCGCCGCCTTTCTTCTGCGCCCTGCTAGGGGAGTAGGGTATGTGGTGGGGGAAAGTGGTACAGAGGGGAAACACATCAGGGGGGACAACAAGAAGACAACAACACAAATACATGTAAACAAGCAGAACTATGGTATCGGCTCTAGGACTTCCCTGTCCCACAGCCCATCCCATTGCCTTTCGCACAGGGGCTCTAGCGGGTCCCAGACCTCGCCCCCACCCCTCTCCCCAAAGGACTTTAGTCGGTTCTGGGGGCCCATCCCCCTTCCCGACCCAATTGAGATTCATGCCGACTCCGGAGTAGTCCATCTGGCTCCCACCCCGTGTCCGCGCTCCATATACACCCTAACTGATAACTGGGGTTACCCCCCCTAACTGGATAGCCATGAGTGCCAGCAGCTTCCCTTGTCCGGCTGCCTGCCGTTGTCGTGTCCAATGCTCTTTAGCCAGCGGATGCGCTCTGCCTCACCCTGTCTAGTTCTGCTGCGCCCTTCTCTGAACATAGCCCTCTTAACCTTTAACCTCTCTGGCAATGCGTCGTCTATTTCTTTCTCTCACTTCCCCCCACCATCCTCAAACTTTCTTATACCTTCAACGTCCTACGCCCTACCCTCACGTCCCCTCCATCTTCATTACACTACTCCCCTACCTACTCTCTATCTCTGATTTCTTTCCTTCCGTACCCCCTGTCTACCCATAACTTACTTCCCCCTCCAGTGACACTTACTCTCCCTCTTGCCTTCCTAACCTCCGACCCGGTCCTCTAACCTACTTCCGTTGGCCACTCCATCCGTCTCCTAACATCCTCTATGTCTATTTCCCCCTGCTTTTCTACTCCTCCTCCCCCTCCTCTTTCTATCTCACTTTCCTTGCCTTCCTATCCTCTCTATTTCTACTTGCAGCGGCTAGCTCCGTATGGCAGTTCTGTGATGCGTCCCTGGATCTTTAAGGCGCTCCGGCACGTTGTGTCACCGAGTGATGACGTCATCTGGCTCCGCTGCCTCCTCCAAGATGGCGTCGGTCCTCCAGTTCCGGCTGGAGCAGACATCCAGTTTCCTGTTTCCGGCCGCCATTTTGGGAGATGCTCTGCCACGAGGAGGAGGTGGTGCGCGCTCTCTCTTCCCGTCTTTGGAGTCCTTCCACGTTCTGCGCCTCACGCTGGCTCTCTCCGCTCTCTAGCATCGCCGCCATCTTCCACCACTTGAAGGTAAGGTAAAATCGATTTATTTTGCTGGGATTTTTCCTTTTTCTTCTCCCATAGCGTGACTTTTAATCGACGTTGATCTCCACGGATGTGATTGTCTTTAGTCCAAGAGCTGACACTTCTCCTTTTGAGGATCCTGTAGCGGGTCATTCAGTAGTCGGTGCAGGACTGAGTTAACACAGACATTTATTTGGCGGGCATTTTATCCACCTAGGCAGGCAGTCTTGGGGGTCAATTCGCGAACATTGCAACTTGGTATCAACTGGACAACTTTAATTGAGCTCAATCGTGCGCCTTTGTGGGGCCACTACCGCTACTTCTCAGTGCTTTTTACCCTTGGCTTTAGGTGAGCCATTCCCTCCACTCCACTCTGGCTCTAGCGCCTCTGCCTCGTCCACCACCTGAGCCGGGGCGTCCCTTAGGCCCAGTTTCGCCAGGAACTCCGGGCTCTCCGTGGGGTCCCTCATTGTGAATGCCCTCCCGTTCCTCGCCACCTGCAACCCGAACGGGAAGGTCCATCTGTACCGCACGTTTTGTTCACGGAGGACCTTTGTGAAGAGGAACAGGTTGCGGCGCCTGAGCAGTGTGGCTGGGGATAAGTCCTGGAACACGAGCATTTTATTACCCTCGAAATCCACAGTTGCCAGGGGCCGTGTTTGCCGCAGTATGGCTTCCTTTGTGGTGAAAAAGTGCAGTCTTATGATAATGTCCCGTGGTTGTTCGTTCTGCACTGGGCGCGCCCGGAGAGCCCTGTGGCATCTATCGAGGGCCAGGGCGTCCCTGCTGAGGTCGGGGAGAAGGGTCTCCATCCATCTTGCAATGTAATCGTTGCAGTCTCCCACCTCCTCAGAGACCCCCCGGATCCGCAGGTTGTTCCGCCTGTCCCGGTTCTCTGCGTCCTCCTGCCGCTCCCGCAATTCGTCTATTTGCCTCTGCAGGTCCCCCGTTCTTTTGTCCGTTTTTTTGACCACTTTTATGGTCTGGTCCACCTTTCTCTCAAGATCGTCAGTTCTTGTGCCTAATTTCACCACATCCCGCTTTACTTCTTTTATTTCCGCCTGCAGGAGCGACTTGAGGTCGTTATGTAGCCTCTCAAAATCACATCTCCTGACAGGCAGTAAAGCTTGGTTGCTGGGGCCCTCTTCCTCACCTTCTAACTCAGTGTCTGTGTCTGGGTTTGAAGATGGCGCCATTTCCTCCAGGCCCCCGCTTGTGCCGGCGCCGCCGAAATAAGCCCGAACATCCGCTGATTTCGGCTTTTTCTGGGTGCTTGGTTTTTTCGGGGCCATCCTGAGGTGTTAAGAGAGGATGCCTGAGATGTTTGGTTTGAAATACTTTATTTTTGGGTGTTTTAAAGTTATTTTTTACTATGCGCGGCACGGAGCTAGAAACTTATGCTGCCATCTCCGTGTCCTTCGCGCATGCGCCTCCTCACGAACCTGCTTTTTGGCCAAATCAGAACGCAAAGCCATTGAGCTTAGTGCATAGCCCCCATAGAGCTCATATCATTTGTCTCTATTCTTCTCCTGGATAAATGTTCCTTTATCCACCCCGATCTCACTCATTGTCCTGTGCTGCTTGGTCTGAGGCTGAGGATTACCTGGAGGAGGTTAAATTAACTGCTTCATGATCGTATATCAGAGCAATGACAAAGGATGTATCTAGTGCCCACATATTACCTCGAGGTAACTCCACCCCGAAACCCCGGATTATGGAAGAAATCCACTTATTTACTGGTGAAATGAAAAAGTGATAAAGAAAATAATTACGGCGCAGATAAACAGTGTCAATGCGATCTGATCATCCGAGAGGCCAGGAGCCCTTTGCTGGGGCATTCCCTGCTTCTCCGGCAGTGAAAGGGTTATTCCCGTGTGCAGATTCCAAAGAATATGTCATTTGGAACAAGTGGAAGGAACCAGATCTCTTCTTGGCAGCCCGCTTGCTAAAGACAATGTGCTGACATGTGGGTGTCCCCGGGGGAAAGGGTTAAACAAAATGAGGCTGAGCTGTTTGCATTCCCGGGTAATTAGATCTGTGCCTGCCCTGGATAATGTTAGAGACAATGCAGACTTGGTTACGGTAAGAATGGGAACAGGCTGGGGTTGGCCGGACACGTCACTACCTTGGCACTTGATGCCTCTCCACGCTTTTGTTAACCATCTGACAACACACTAAGGGCGTGATCCACAAAGGTTGCGCCTATCTACACGGCGTATTATAAGGAAAAAAACAACAACCATTGTGCATCTCATTAGCATAGGCTTCAATTTGTGTTAATGTAGCGCAACGTTGCGTTAACTTCCAATTACTTGGCGTTGAGTACAGATGTAACACGAACCGCCGTCCCCTGCACTGCGGTCAAGGAAGCAACGCGCCGGATATGGTGTCTGCCGTAATCGTACTATGGGGGGGGGGGGGCGGTTCCATACTTCCGAATTGGGAAGCGGCGTTACTCCTCCGGTACGGCGCCAACCGAAGACTGTTAAATTAGCTCCATCTTTATGTCTTTGCTTCTCTCCCATCCAGATCCTGAAATGAAACCAGAACCGCCCCCACCACCATGTCAGGGTCTGGATGTGAGTAACGCCAAGTTTAGGAAAGTCCCTGCATTCACCATAACGGCCTTTAATGGATATGCGCTCTTAGGGGGAACGTCTCTTTTGCCTGCGATTATCACTAATGGCCGTTATAGTTAACGCTATGCACTTAATGTTACATTATTGTCCATTGAAGATGTTTAACACATTAAGGGGCTTATTGACGTCAATGGGAAATTTCATGCAAAAATGTCCTAATTGGCCACGGCGACACATATAGAATACGCCTTTAGATAATTTAACAGAGCTTTGCGGATCTGGTGCTAAGTGGAGTTATTCAATAAACTAGTATAATGCCAATTGGGGGACTGGCTCAAGGAAACTCCCATTGAAGTCAATCTGAGTTTTTGTGTGATAGTGCCCCGATCAGCACTATTACACAGTAATTTAATGAATATCCACTTTAGACATAAAGATTAAACTAGGATGACTTTAAAGCAGCCCTGACTGTCCCAAACTTACCACTGGAAATCCCCTTTTCAGGAAACACCCAACTTTATTGGTCTCTGCATGCTTGGGACTTGGAGAAGCCCAGTGGCAGCTCAGTCTCTGAATGTCTCTTGGCTATGTCCTCCTGGATGGCCCTCCGCCGACTCAAACTCAATGACAAAGACGGAACTTCTCATACTTCCTCCCAAGTCTGGCCCTACTGCCCCCTTCTACATTACTGTTGGCAGTACTATCATATACCCAGTATCACAAGCATGCTGCCTTGGGGTCACATTTGACTACGACTTCACATTCACAACGTAGCTAAAACTCTGACACAGGCCCTCATTCTCTCCCGTCCCGACTATTGTAACTTTCTGCTGTCCGGTCTTCCTGCCTCTCACCTGTCTCTCATACAACCTACAGTATCAATCAATCTATCCTAAACGCTGCTGCTATAATCATCTTTCTTCCTCTTAATCATCATCTTGAACACAATTGGCTTTGTCCCAACACTGCTGCCAGAATCACTGTACTCTTTCCTAAATCTGTCTCAGCATCTCCCCTCATGAAATCCCTCTGCTGGCTTCCGATCAAATCCCACATCTCACACTCCATTCTCACACTTATAAAGCTTTACACTCTTCTGCCCCTCCTTACATCTCAGCCCTAATTTCTCGCTATGCACCATCCCAGCTCTTGCGTTCTGCTCAAGGATGTCTTCTCTCTACCCCCTTGTATCTAATGCCCTCTCCCGTCTTAAACCTTTCTCACTGACTGCCCCACACCTCTGGAATGCCCTTCCCCTCAATACCCGACTAGCACCCTCTCTATCCTCTTTTGACCCATCTTAAAACACACCTCTCTAACAAAGCACATGGGTAGCTCCGTGGCTGATACTTTACACCTCATACATAAACCTTGGCCCCTTTCAGACGCACTTACCAGAACGCCCTCCAACTGTCTCTGTACATTCATCCTACGCACCAGATTGTAAGCTCTTCGGGGCAGGGATTCCAATTATGTGTTATTTATATTATTATGTCACGTGTATTACTTCTGTGAAGCGCTATGTACATAAATGGCGCTCATTGACGATAAATGGATACTCTTTGATAAAAGCGCTATCTTAGCGCGAAACGCATCAGAGGTACATCCCTACTCTTCCATGTTGTCTACCACTAACAAAGAATAATTTTATAATCTGTTTTGCTTAGCCCCAGACTACTTTCTGACATTTGCTGTGCTTCGCTTTTTCTCCACATGGACAACCTTCTCTGCTCATACTTCGGCTGGATGCAGGGAGTTTGGGACGGTACACACCAGCAATCAATGTGAGTACAACCTTTTCTTTATGAAAATTGGAATGATGAGAATTATACTCTAGGGTTTCTGCCTGTCACATAGGGACCTGCCGAGCCACTATTGTTTTAACACCACTTTAGCTGATTCTAGCAGTGCTCTCTTTACAGGCAGTTGTTAACCCATTAATGAGTTCTGCTATCAATATTACTCAGCCACTGGGGTGTTTTACATATACCTGTCCCTTGTCCCTTCAAGACTTCTTTCATGGTGTTGTGATAAACACTCGGATGCACTGATATTGGAGAATATTCTTCTCGATTGTTGGCTATGACTACATTGAGTTGGCCACTCCTTGTATAAGGGATAGGTACCAATTTGCTCCCTGATGAAGAACAATCATTTTCATGTGTGTTCATTTGCACAAATGCGAAAAGTATGAAGCGGGTTAATCTCCTGCCTTGCATTGGGCGCTGATGTGTTAGCAGCAGAGGTTAACACCCTCCAGAGCTGGTGGATTTGATGCAGAGAGAAAGGAAACCCACAGCAGTGATATGTAAATTGTAATGTATCTCATTATAATATTGCAGTTACCATCTCTTCCCCAAATCTCTTATTGATACAAGTGCAGCAAACCTAGAGCAAAGCGCCTCAATACACTGACACCAAGTGATGTGGGGTGAAAATGGTACAATTTGTATCACTTTTTGGAACACACCTTGATATTCAGTTTGTGGGAGACCATGTGACTACGTAATGCTAAAGACCCCAATAGTAGGATAAATGAATGAATGAATAACCAGATACTTGTACGTGGGACCCCTAAACATAAACGTGATAGAAGACAGGTACTGGGTGCAGTCCCGGATGGTAAGCTCACTAATAAGTGACGCTGTTGTTAACAATAACACCAGGAAGATTGAGCATAATAACACCCTACAGTATAACGTACCAATTGTCTAAAACATGTAGCAAGCGATTGACTCACTCTGAGTGCTGCACAGTCTATGCGATCCAAAGGTGAGGGGTCCCCAGGTGTGCTTCCGTCCAAGGGGTAGGCTAGTAGAGAAGGAGAAAAACTGGAAGAGCACTACTGTAGGTATCAAAAAAGTAGAAAGGAGGGTACCTTGAGAAAGCGCTCTGTGAAGCGTGAAACGTTGGTAGGGCTCTCCATTGCCCTGTTTTTCCATGACCAATAAATAATCTTTTTATGGGATATGCACCTTCCTTTCTACTTTTTTGATACCTACAGTAGTGCTCTTCCAGTTTTTCTCCTTCTCTACTATTCAGTTTGTGGGCTATTTTTTAAAGATCACATATTTTGTTAATGCCATTTTTAATAAAGCTTTTAATGTTTTGTACAGTGACTGTCACTTAGGATGTAACACTCCAGAGACATTTGGTGGATGCTCTCGATCTTTGTGGCAGAAAACAATAGCCGTGATTTCCTCTTTAGATAATAATTGCTTGGTGCCGATTCAGCGTATTTGATATGAGCTGTATGGACACATTTTATATTTATTATATTATTATTATTATTACTAATATTTATGTATAATGTGCCAATATGTTCAGCAGTGCAGATACATGGGGGGTGAATAATACACATACATAGAAGATAAAATAGATTTGGAGGTACCTGCTCCAAGGGGCTTACAATCTAAGCGATGGGAATGGGACACAAGAGGATCAGTGGGGGAAGAGCGCTGGGATTCTGGGGGTACACAATGTGAGTTAATCCGTTCATCGTGAAGAGGATATCAGAAGGGTGCTGGTTACTCGTTCTCTTTGTAAAAGGGAGATTTAGGGAACTTTTAAAGGTATTGGAGAGTCTGACAGTCTGCAGGGTAGTGAGATTCAGAGGCAACGTGCAGACCTGGAAAAAAGCACAATTAATGTACCAGCGGGGGTGAGAATGCAGCTAAACAAATATCTAGTGCGTGGTTAATCTTTATATCATCAGGTAACTGTAACGATGCTCGTCTAAAGACGGGGAGCGACCCGCAGGGCTGAGGAAGGATATTAAATCGCCGGCATGAACTGTGAGATAGAGCCCTGAATTGAGCATAGAGTTGTCGTGATCACAGGCTGGGATAAAGGCAGGTGGCAACAGAGCAAGGTCACAGGCAGTGGTCAGGGCAGGCGGCAGATGTGCAATGTCAAGGATGCAGGCAGAAATCAAGGCTGGGTGTAAATATCCAGAAACGGAGTCTAAATGGAACAAAACTGAAACCATGCTGTGGCTGATTACTGGAGGACGCCAGTAATAAAGATGGTCACTGTTGCTTCAGTGTGGGTAGAAATAAAACCTAATACCAGGAAGCAAAATGGTTGTTGAAAGTTCAGTGTGGGCACTGACCGCACCGTAGCCTCATAACCCTCCACCTCACCCCCTCCTCAGGATAGACCTCTGGGCACTCCAGTTTGGTTTGAGAGGAAATTTCTTGTGGAAGCCTTGGACCATAGAAGAAGCGTAGATGTAGATGTTCTTGTAATCCATCCAAGATATTTCCTTAGGGACAAACCCCTCCAATGTAGCAAGAAGTGGAACTTGCCACAAGAGATCCTGGGGTCCACCAGGCATTGAATTACACATTTCTCCTGACCTTCCACTATGAGAGTAATAGCAGGGAAGGTAGGAGAAGAAAAATTATTTGGACGTAGGGCTTCAGGAGAGAACCAAGAACGATGGAAGGTATTTTCAGGCTGGCAGGAAGGGCTTGGGGCACCTTGGATCGGTCACAATTTGAACAAGCGGCTACAAAATAGTTGGCATTTCTACAAATCTTCAGCCACCAGAAGATGCGTGATAAATACTTGGATGTCTTCTTTTCTCCAGGGTGGCCGATGAAATTAGACTGATGTCCCCAACCTAGAACCTCTTTAAGGAAGGGCAAAGGTAGAAACTACTGACTATGCTTGCAGAACTTTCTTCAAAAGGGGAGATAATATTGAAGAAGTGAGGCAGGAAGGGGAAATGATGGGACCATTATCAGTTTATAACGTTTCTTTCATAGAGAATTCCCTGACCAAATCATCTATCTTCATATTCTTTGTACCAGAAATTTTGGAAGATTGGAGAACCTCCAATACTGGGTGAAGAACTGGGGAACATGTCCCAGAGCAGAGGTTTCCCCATGCCATCACCTGACCCATGACCCAATCGATACAAGGGTTATGTTGCTGTAACCATGGGAAACCCAACACGATGGGACAGGTTGGGGAATGAATTACGTCAAAGATTAGAAACTCCTCGCAATCAATACCCACTGACGTACATCGGGACTGATTCTAGAGTAATAGTGCTGGGAACAAGAGGTCTTCCATCAATAGCTTTTGGGATATAAAGAAATGGCATGAATTGCTGCGAAGGACTCATCAATAAAGTTACCTGCGGCCCCCGAGTCCACAATGGTCTGTAGAGGAATTGACGAAGTTCCCCACGACAAGCTGACAGGACTCAGAAGCCGTTGATGGGACCCAAAAAGCCTAGAGCTCATTCTCCCACCCTATCTAGGTACTGGTACTGGGCAAAATGTCCAATATCCCCACAGTATAGGCAGAGACTGTAGGTATGTCTCTGGTGCTTCTCCCGTTCGGACAATCTTGTACCTGCCAACTGCATGGGCTGTTCTTCCGCTGGAGGTTCCATCGGGGGGAAAGGATATGGGCCGTGGTAAGAACTGGGTGAGTTATGTGAGGTTGCTCCTGATTACAAATTCTGTACGTAGATCAATACATATACACCGAGCAATTAAGTCCTCCAAATCGGTAGAAACATCTTGGCAAGTAAGGTAATTGTTCAGACACTTTAATATGCCCTGCAAGGAGACAGCCCCTAGAGCCTGGGTATTCCACCCCATCTCGACAGCTTTGGTTTGAAATTTTATTTACATAGTTACATAGTAGATGAGGTTGAAAAAAGACATACGTTCATCAAGTTCAACCTATGCTAAATTTAGATCACAGATACTTTATCCTATATTTGTACTTACAGTATATTGATCCAGAAGAAGGTAAACAAGAAAGTCCAGTAAAATATCATCTAATGATGTCTCACAAGGGGAAAAACTAATTCCTTCCTTACCCCAATATTGGTAATCAGATTACTCCCTGGATCAACATCCTTCCCATGTTTTCCTATTTGGCATATCCCTGTATACCTTTCCTTTCTAAAAAGATGTCCAAATGTTTTTTAACATATCTATTGTATCTGCCATCACAGTCTCCATGGGTAATGAATTCCACATTGTAACTGCCCTTACTGTAAAGAACCTTTTCCTTTGTTGTTGGTGAAATCTCCTTTCCTCCGACCTTAAGGGATGGTCCTGTGTCCTTTGTACTGCCCTTGGGATGAATAGTTATTTTGAAACTCCTTCTACTGTCCCGAAATATATTTGTATATAGTTATATAGTTATCATATCCCCTCTTACATGCCTCTTTTCTAATGTAAACAAATCTAATTTAGCTAGCCTCTTCTCATAAATTAGATTATCCATCCCCTTTATTAATATGGTGGCTCTTCTCTGCACTCTCTCTAGTTCCATAATGTATTTTCTAAAGAATGATGCCCAAAATTGTACTCCATATTCAAGGTGTAGTCTTACTAATGTTTCATAAAGGGGCATAATTATACGTACTTCCATTCCATCCATTGTCCGTTTAATACAAGATAAGATCGTGTTTGCCTTTGCAGCTACTGCATGACATTGGGCACTATTGCTAAGCCTGCTGTCTACAAGCACTCCTAAATCCTTCTCCATCAAGGATCCCCCCAATTTATCCCCATTTAATGTGTAAGTCGCATGTTTAGTCTTGTTTCCCAAATGCATAACCTTACATTTATCTGTATTAAACCTCATCTGCCATTTACCTGCCCACGTTTCCAGTCTTTCCAAGTCCTTCTGGAGAAAAATGACATCCTGCTCTGATTATACTACTTTACACAATTTAGTGTCATCAGCGGAGATGGAGACTTTGCTCTTTATGCCAACCTCAATGTCATTAATAAACAAGTAAAAAATCAGGGTCCCAGTATCGATCCTGCCCCATAGTGCGTGTACCTTGATGAATCCAGAGTAGCAACATGGATGCAGAGGATATCCGTCCTGGGGCATCAAAGACCTTCCGAAAGGCCCAGATGAAGGCTGTAGAATCATTCACCAGGGAAGCATTTCTCTCCCATAACGGATGCCCATGCCGGGGCATCGTTGGAGAGCATGCCAGGGCATCGTTGGAGAGCATGCCGGGGCATCGTTGGAGAGCATGCCGGGGCATCGTTGGAGAGCATGCCGGGGCATTGTTGGAGAGCATGCTGGGGCATCGTTGGAGAGCATGCCGGGGAATCGTTGGAGAGCATGCCGGGGCATCATTGGAGAGCATGCCGGGACATCGTTGGAGAGCATGCCAGGGCATCGTTGGAGAGCATGCCGGGGCATCGTTGGAGAGCATGCCGGGGCATCGTTGGAGAGCATGCCGGGGCATCATTGGAGAGCATGCCAGGGAATCGTTGGAGGGCATGCCGGGGCATCGTTGGAGAGCATACCGGGGCATCGTTGGAGAGCATGCCGGGGCATCGTTGGAGAGCATGCTGGGGCATCGTTGGAGAGCATGCTGGGGCATCGATGGAGAGCATGCCGGGGCATCGTTGGAGAGCATGCTGGGGCATCGTTGGAGAGCATGCCGGGGCATCGTTGGAGAGCATGCCGGGGCATCGTTGGAGAGCAGGGAGACTATGTAAGAGGGGTAATACTGACATTATTCGGGTCACCTCCCTTACACACAATAAACAGAATAATATAATACAATATCTTCAATAAACAATTTAATATATTTTAAATAAATGTAACAAATGAATACTGGGGATAGGTAAATTTAGAGTAACTAAGGTTACATTGCTAACAACTCAATACTAAATACAAGGAAACCAATACTGATACTAATATATATTAAAATCAACACTAAAATAAATAATCAATGCACTGTACACTTAATTTTAATAAGGGCTAAAGTTCACTTTAATTAATTAAAATATATTTCCTCTAATACTTATCCTTAAATCTTATTGTCTGATGAGGGAAGGATAGTAGTTTCTGTCAGTGTGGGCAGAAGTAGTTGCGTCAGGGTGGAAGTAAAACGAGATACCAGGAAGCAAAATGGTTGGCGGAGCTTCAGTATGGGCGCTGACCGCACCGGAGCCTCATGGTAACATCCCCAGTAGAAATAAATTGTGATTGAGAATTACATTAAAGTAAATAAGAGATTCACTACATTTAAAACCGGATTTCACAAAGTTAATATTTTTAACCGCCCCACTCTATGTGAAACACCTGCGCTGAAGGAGCTTCTCAGGTAATGTAACTGACATTAACGAGTGGAAACCCCATTCAAATGTACGTTTCAGCCATTAGAAATAGATTATAAACTCTACAAGGCAGTGACTTCCTGTGCCTATAAAACCCCTATGACCAGCGCTGCATACACTGTCAGTGCTATGTATGAAACAATATTATTATATCTAAGGATGCATAAGTTAATTGAGCACTGTTTTGAACTGGATTTAGCTACAGATGCAGCGGCCGTTATTAGAACACTTCATGCGGTGTATACCTCGGAGTACCCATGTCATGACGCGGGATTTCTTCCGACCGTACCGCCTTAAGGCGAAATGCGTGAGGTGTGGTCCTTATTAAGTGCGATGTGTCCAGTGAGCAGCAGAGAGGGGCAGTGCAGTGTTGACATCTCAAAACAACGCACGTGACGACGCAGGTGTGACGTACGAAGAAGGCGGAGTTGTGAATGGCCTGTGAATGGAGGACAGCATTCTCTGAGGCCGGTGCCTACTGTAAGATTCCCCCAGTGTCCTACACAAGCTTGTCCTCACCCAAAGTTCTGATGCATCTCCCCAACCAACACTGCAGAGACCATCCATAAAGACCTCCTCCTACCACCTACAGACCACCTACCATCTACAGACCACCTGTCATCTACAGACCACCTGTCATCTACAGACCACCTGCCATCAACAGACCACCTACTTCCTACAGACGAGCTTGTGTTATTTATGCTGTTTGTGAGTGCACTGACCTCTCTATTTTTTGTCTGTTCTTATTAAACTTACTGCACTATACTTTTTCTTACAATTTCTTCTCTGTCTTGTACCTCATTCTTTCTAGTGACCTCTGGATTTATTTGGGGCGTCAACTGAGATTCTCACTATAGAATAATAGGCTGCACAGAGAATTTTCTAATTGCGTCTGTTATTCTTTGCTAATCTTGACTATGACCTCTTACTAATATCACTAATATCGACATGTACTACCCACTGTGTTTGTGAATATTAAAATCTGCACAATCACTTCAAACTGTTTTCTAAGTGAATAACCCACTTACCAGTAAACCCCATGTCACCTGTGGTAATAACCCGTCAGTTCTGTCTTCCTACTGTATCTCACTCTATTATAACCACATTTTCTAGTAGACTAGCTGATGGAGATACAGAACCAGAACTGAATGACTATCACACAGGTGACCTGGAATACAGCGTTAGATCTAATTTATACACCAATATATCAGTACCATGAGGAACCCTCTTCAGAAATTACCCAAGGGACGCACCAACACAAGACCAAAGTGTCTGTTAATTAAGGCAGTCTAATTAATAATGAATTATTTGCCCGGCCCTTTAGAATATGTTGATTTTTGTGGACCTACAATGCTCAAAGCTGTGTGGCAAAACCATCCAAACACATGAGATCTTTTGAATTGTTTATTATTGTTCTGCTCAACTTCATCAATATGTCATGTACTACTGGAATTCAACATTACCAACCTGACTTTATGTAATCACTAGCTGATATACCCGGCGTTGCCCGGGCGTGGAAGGGCAGGGGGCATGGAGTGAAAGGGGGGGGGCAAAGGGCAGGGAGGGGGGGCAAAAGGCAGGGAGGGGGGGGGCAAAGGGCATGGGGGGCAAAGGGCAGGGGGGGAAAAGGGCAGGCGGGGGGGTAAAGGGCAGGGAGGGGGGCAATGGGCAGGGAGGGGGGGGGGCAAAGGGCAGGGAGGGGGGGGCAAAGGGCAGGGAGGGGGGGGCAAAGGGCAGGGAGGGGGCGACTCAATCCCCCCCACACACACACAGACACAATCCCCCCCACACACAATCCCCCCCCACACACAATCACACAATTCCCACACTCAATCCCCCCCCCCTCACACACACACAATCCCCCCCCCCACACATAATCCCCCCACACACACACTTCCCCCCCCCACACACACACACACACACACTCAATCCCCCCCACCCCCCCCACACACACTCAATCCCCCCCCACCCCCCCACACACACTCAATCCCCCCCACCCCCAACACACACACACTCAATCCCCCCCACCCCCCCACACACACACACTCAATCACTCCCCGCCACCACCACCAACACACACACACACACTTAATCAGTCCACAATTTCACCTGGGGGGGCGACATGCTCCGATCCCCCAACCCCCCATGCTGCTGAAAACGGGAAGCAAACAGGAAGAGAAGGAGGGGCTTGTCTGTGTGCAGAGAGAAGCCCCGCCCCCTCTGCAAGACACAGACATAGAAGCAGCAGCACGGATCTTCTGGCCCCGCCCCCTCTGCAAGACACAGACATAGAAGCAGCAGCACGGATCTTCTGACCCCGCCCCCTCTGCAAGACACAGACATAGAAGCAGCAGCACGGATCTTCTGACCCCGCCCCCTCTGCAGGCCCCGCCCCCTCTGCAAGACACAGACATAGAAGCAGCAGCACGGATCTTCTGACCCCGCCCCCTTTGCAAGACACAGACATAGAAGCAGCAGCACGGATCTTCTGGCCCCGCCCCCTCTGCAGGCCCCGCCCCCTCTGCAGGCCCCGCCCCCTCTGCAAGACACAGACATAGAAGCAGCAGCACGGAGCTTCTGGCCCCGCCCCCTCTGCAAGACACAGACATAGAAACAGCAGCACGGATCTTCTGGCCCCGCCCCCTCTGCAGGCCCCGCCCCCTCTGCAAGACACAGACATAGAAGCAGCAGCACGGATCTTCTGGCCCCGCCCCCTCTGCAAGACACAGACATAGAAGCAGCAGCACGGAGCGCCCCCAGGTTTCTGTGTGTGTGTGTGTGTGTGTCTGTGTCTGTGTGTGTGTTTTTGGCCCGTCACTCCGCCTCAGGCCAATGAGAGGTGTGCGGGGGCGGGCGGCCCAAGGGATCAATGAGATTTCCCCTAGGGACACCGGACATCCAGACAGGCATACAGTGCTTTCACTAATATAGTATAAGATAAGAACAGCTGCACTGGTAACACCCAAACCTTGGGGCATCTTTCTTGGTGTGTGCACGGGGTCCTACCCCTAAAGGCAAAACCAATTATTTTGTAGGGGCTGTTTAAAAAGATTGGGAACTACTGTACTAGATTATAACAATCTGTTCATTTTCACAGCAGTTTATGTGATTGGGTTTTTTAACTTTCACTACAAATCTCAAAATTACCCAGTAGACAAATTCTTGCCCGTCCTTTTTAATGTGGTCCTATAAAAAAAACCCAATGATATCAGTATTTCTTCTCAACTCAGAATGGCTAAAGTATTTCTGAGAAGTGTGAGATCTGGATGAAAATTGGAATGATCTGTGCAAGTCATTCTTAGGAAACCTTGCGGCCTGGGAATTCGGACCATCCTCCATGGGTTTGTGAGCTGCATACCCTGTATTAATCACATTCGTCACTGATCACTTCATTTATTTCATTTAAATCACTGTATCTCACACTTTATTTACTGGCAATTTTGCTAGTTCACTATCCACTCTTCACTAGAGCGCCTTTATTTTTTCTTGGGCCTGGGAATGAACCTGAGATGGAACTGTAGATAGAGGATACCCCTGCATCATTATGACCATTGGTGTGAGATACTGTATGGTGGGGGAGGAGGGCTTGACTGAATCCTCAAAATAAATCACTAAGTGGCTCATCCGCTACTGACACACAAACAGTAAACAATTTCAATGTATCTACTGTATAATAATGCACATTGTGTAAATAAAGTGCAGATCTCTGCTCTCTTCCGTGCTAATTTGTTTCTTGACTTTTTTTTACATTTTTATTTTCTTCAGCCAGTTTCCAGTTTCAGAATAAAAATTGATGGTAAACGATGATTTTAGGATGTTTAGAGAATGATCTTATTATCATCCTTTGTTTGCAGAACCGACATATTCCGCAGAGGAGTATAATAGGGGTACAGTCATCAATGTCCTAAACGGAATGACACTCAAATAAGGGCAGACACACAATCACATACAGAGGGAAATGAGGGTCCTGCTCCTGAGAGTTATCACTTAAAGACATTATATAGTCACTAGCAATTCAGGTTCACAATTCGCTTTGTTCTTTTGTTTACAAAGTAATCACAGTGACATCTAATAGAGACGCCAGGTAACTGATAGCATTGGTCTCAGTGTTCCCGACCAGAACTGATTCATTCATTCATTTTAATGTCGCCTGTAACTGTTACATACGCCTGTAACATATATTATCTTTAACTGTGCATGCAATGTCTTGTATATTATGTATAACCCTGCTCACTTAATGTTACTATTTATTTATGTATAAAATGTGTCACCAGGAAGTAATACAGTGAGAGTTACGTCTCGTTTCCAGGTATGTCCTGGGCACAGAGTTATGATGACAGATACATGGTTACAAATACATAGTTACAATACGTGAGCAGGGTTATACATTATATACAAGAGATTGCATGCACAGTTAAAGATAATATATATTGTAGGCATATGTAACAGTTACCGACCAGATTAAAATGTGTTTGTAACAATGTATCTGTCATCATAACTCTGTGCTCAGGACATATATGAAAACGAGAGGTAACTCTCACTGTATTACTGCCTGGTAACATTTTTAAGTTAATAACATAATTCTAATTTTTC
Source organism: Ascaphus truei (assembly GCF_040206685.1). Taxonomy (NCBI): domain Eukaryota; kingdom Metazoa; phylum Chordata; class Amphibia; order Anura; family Ascaphidae; genus Ascaphus; species Ascaphus truei. The sequence goes on from NC_134483.1 coordinate 544,102,248, forward strand.
ACAAGATAGAAATAATTGACTTACTTTCAAGTGATTACATTTATTTTTAAAGAAAGCAAATGACATTGATAAATAATAATTTAAAAAAAAAATGTTTTTAGCCCCCTAAAAGTAGAGATGTACGAATTATTTGCCGGCATTCGATTTTGCCGCGCAAATGGCGTTTTTTCGCCGACATGGATATTCGAGGCTCAATTTCCAATCGGACACATTTGCATGGCGTTCTCACACCAAGGTGACGACATCTGCATTAGGGGCCGTTTGTGTGGACATTCCCGATCCAATAAAACTGATCAGATATTGAATCTACGTTCCGAAACATTTTCCGATTGAATGTGATGACACCCGAGGGAAAAAAAAAGGGAAAGTGAAGCCAAAATGGCGCCGGGTTTAGGTACATTGTATCGTATGTCTTTATTTATATAGCACCAAAAGTGTACTCAGCGCTTCACAAAGAATACAGTACAGGGAGTTATAATAACACAATAAGTGCAGCAAAATCAGACAATAAGAAAGGAAATCTCTGCCCCGTTGAGCTTACAATCTAAGACAATCCCAAATGTGTCCATGCCATGACCCCAAATTGACGCGGTCAATTATAAATTTTCCAAATATTCGACGTTAAAAAACGTAAAGAGGTTTGTGATGGGACTCGGGACACATTCTTAAATCTCTAGGATGGAGACCTTTGTGAGATTCCGGGTTATTGTTCTTCTCCCTTGGAATAAAGTCTGATTACTGTGGGATTTTACACGCTACAGTTTTATGTGTTGGAAATCATCGAACATTATCACAATTACTGCACTTGGCCGGGAATTATTTCCCTCGTTAACTTTAGGACTGCGCTGTCTGATTATGGCATGGCTTTCATCAGGCCCCACCATAATAGGGGACTTATAATAGCCCCAATCACGCCTGGATGGGGACCAGCCTCGGTCCTTATCGTTGTTCCCCTCTCTCCAGTCAAGGTTACTAGCTCCTCGAATTGCAAAGCAATAAATGTTTCATGGTTCTTATGGACTAATCTCCACACCCCACCCCTCGGCTGGAATGTGGAAAGTAAACAGCCGGCCAGATGGTCTGGGATCACATTAGCTATAAAACGTAACCCATTCAGGACTGGAGAGACCCACTGCGAGTCTCCACTTACAGCCCGTCCCGGAGATTAACCCCTGCTTGGCTGCAGTTACTGCCAGGAAACTACTGAACACAATGCAGTGGATAAAATATACTTTCCGCGTTACATTTTCAAAACAAAATCTGAGGAACATTTGTAGGTTTATATGGCAACTCAATTGAGTGTAAAAGGTTTTAATAAATATAGTATTTAATTTTTTTTTCTTTTTCACAAAACTTTTTTTTTGAGCCCCCTTGTCCCTTAAATGTTACACTTAATATGGTATAATAATACTTCTGTAAAAATGTATATACAGTACTGTTGATGGATATACTGTACCAACAAAGCATCCACTGCGGAGGTAAGATGAAGACAATGGAGAATTCACCTGCAGGATGCATTGTTCTTTCTATTGTGATTGTGTGAGGTCTAATCATATTCTGCACCAACATTGTCATTAAATACTATTGTGAGTTATACTGACATACAATGTATTATCTGGAGGAGCACTGGTGCACTGAACCTGTACATGTGAACACTGTGTGCGTTGCTGCACTAATTTGTATTGTAATATACTGACTGGTCCGTATAAGTCAGAATTTTCACAACGCTGGTTAGAGAAATAAGAACTTCCCCCCATGTTTGAGAATTAATAGAAAGTTGCCCTTTTCCCGCCTCACAATACTTTGCACAGTTTTAAAAGTTTGCAAGCAGTTTTCCCAGTGATTAGCAACCTCAACGGGAAATATGTTTTTTTATTTCTATTATTTGGGGGGGGAATATGTTAAATGTAGCACAAAAAAAGCACAGAATATGTCCAATGACATCACCACTATTTATTGTCAACCAATAGGGAAATTGGTTTGGGACCATTTATTTAAACAGGGAAAACCCAACAACTGTAAATAATTGTTTTCCACTAGGGTTGTGACTTTGGGGGTGTCTCTGGTTCAGGTGGAGCTGCTGTACATGCAAATAATAACGTGTTATTTTGGGGTGGAATATATCGAGAGAGACCGGCTTCCAGGGAGAACTGAAGTCAATGAACCCAGCTACAATGCCTGGTTTTGTCATGTGAAATGTAATAGGGGCTGTTTTTTTATGACCAATATTTGTTATATAGCCTGGCTAGGGAAGAAAATGAGTGCAAATGAATCCATGCTGGTGCGTTGTAAGGTTTCATTATGCACACGCGGTATAATCTGGAGGCTGGGTCACTTCTCCCTTCTTCATTCACTTAACCCTTCCCTCTTTTCTTGGGAAGGGGACCGGCTAATGGAGCATTTCCTTCAGGGTTTCACATGTGTCCAGCGGCAAAAGCACTTAAGGAACCTGTTAGCCTAAGTGGATCCTGATCCTTCTCACTTTCTTTAAACAGAAGAAAGAACATTATATTTCATAACCGAAGCCGTTCTTAACCCATTCTCTCTGGAACAGTTATGTAAGGCCTTCCTCTGCCTCTGCCACTCAATGGGAACCATTAGGGAGTTTACAAAGCAATTTGGAGTTAGTCTGTAAAAAATGTAAAAAGAAAAAAGCCAACAAACGATGGTGTCAGAAAGAAGGGAAATACCAGAGGCCCTTTGGTGGGCGCGTTACATCATAATTCCAGTATGGGCTAAACATATTAAGGTAAAACCTCAATGTAATGACAAGAGGAGAAGAATAAGGGGGACGGATGGGTTGTTACTGCAACTGTGATGTGTTCCAGACATTGGTTACAATGTGCAATGTTACAAAGGGCCAAGAGATCAGGTCTGATCAGATATAATTACAACTGTAAAAGAAAATCAGATTACGTTTTGTTAGATTCTACGTTTTTTTGCAACCGTTTTGAGAATTGTGTAACCATTTCACGCTTTCTTCTGATTCCTTCTCTCTTCATAGCGGGTTATGCAATTCTATCTGATAGTGCCGATCAGGCGCTCTTGCACAGGATACTCGATTCAAGTCAGTGGGAGTTTCCGTGACTAGTTGGCAGTTTTTTGACCTTTAATGAATAACCCTTGTGGATTGACTTTGAGAGATGTTAACCTCCGTGGACCAAAATGAGTGAAATTAGCGGGTTCTGGCCCCAAAAATGTGTATTTGAATGTAAAATTGGCACGTTTTTGCGGATGAGACTCTGTTGCAGTTTATGAGACAGCTCAGGCTCCCGGGGTATCTTCCCGGACATCGGTGAGCGCTGACATGTCCGAGCTTCATTCTTCCTTTATGTGGGGTGTGACTCCCGAGTGTTGCAGGATAATGCGTTGCAGGCCCGTCTGGAAGCAGAAGGGTTAATAGACTACAAATAAAAGGAAGAATCCCATGGAATACGCCTTGTTAACGATGACACCTTTATTAGTTAAGTGATGTTTTCACATTTTAGCTTTCAGGAACACTGCCTCAGGCATTTCTAACCTTGTTTTCCCTTAATAAAGTGTGTTTCCTGCTGGCTTAAAACGCAGCTCCCTCTCAGACTTTTAAAGCATTTACTTTGCCATTCTTGATTTCCAAATGACATCCTAATTTATGCCAAGTTAACATGATGAGAGAGATCCCTTATTACACTTGTAAGATAAACATGGAAAGAAAAAAGACAGCGCACGACTCATAGTGTAAATGTGTACATATATATATACAGGCATACCCCGGTTTAAGGACACTCACTTTAAGTACACTCGCGAGTAAGTACATCTCACTCAGTAGGCAAACGGCAGCTCACGCATGCCCCTGTCAGCACGTCCTGAACAGCAATACCGGCTCCCTACCTGTTCCGAAGCTGTGCGCAAGCGGGGAGACTATAGAGCCTGTTACACATGCGTTATTTACATCAGTTATGCACGTATATGATGATTGCAGTACAGTACAGTACATGCATCGATAAGTGGGAAAAAGGTAATGCTTCACTTTAAGTACATTTTCGCTTTACATACATGCTCCGGTCCCATTGCGTATGTTAATGCGGGGTATGCCTGTATACACACACACACACACACACACACACACACACACACACACACACACACACACACACACACACACACACACACACACACACACCGATTCCTGCGCTCCTACCATTTAGGCTAAGATAAAATAATATTCTCATGAAAAAGGGTATTTGGTTAAACCCTTTGGCCAAAGCATTTGTAAGCCTGCATGCCACGTCAAGGCAACCCGTTTAATGCAGGTACCTACACTATACTGTATATACATGTAATAATTGTCCCATGGACTAGTGAAAAAAGTGTTAAATCCCTGAAGGGGTTAAATAAAGCATGAGCTTAAGTGAGTAGTGCAATTAAAATCTGGCTAAAGCCAGTATCATACTTACCTTTGCTATAAAGGTAATCAGGGTGCACAAATTCCCTGGTGTGAATATAATACAACTTACACATATACATCTCTCTGTCAGCCTTGCATATTCACCCACCATTCAATGGAGGGTGATATCCAGACTGACACTGGGGTGTAATATACCTGCACTAATTGGAAATTGGTAGGGGCTCAGTAACTGCTATGTAAAGCAGATGAGAATTTAAACCTACCCCTATGACGTTTCAGAGATACTAAATTTAAAATGCCCTATGGGAGTATGCAGCAAGGAAAAGGATTGCCTAATATTAGTGAGAAACTGTACATAATACCGCGCTCCTCCCTATAGAAGTTTGCTGCAGGTAAAAAGATAGGCCTTACATATAGAAAAACAAAAAGAACGATTCCTGCGCTCCTACCATTTAGGCTAAGATAAAATAATATTCTCATGAAAATATATATATATATTACAACTAGTAAAGATGATGATAAATGCACGTACAAGATTACAGATTAAAAATGCAGGGCATGTTCAGGGTACATGATAAAACTCAGAAAGCTGCTGTTCCGCCACTCATTGTACAACCGGCGTCATCCTGTGTCTCCCGCTGAATGGAGTTAGTAGTCTCCGTGTAACGACTCCGTCAGCGTTCTGGAGACCTCCCACGGGATGATGTTGGCTTCCCTCTGATCGGTACGCCTCCTTGTCTTTCAGACGGCAAAGGATTCCGGCGGAAGTGAAAATGGCAGCAAACAGTCTCACACTCCTGGCTAGAGGATACCCAGACCCTCAATGAATGCCTTAGCTCCGGTGCCTAGTCGCGGGTCCGATGACGTCACTGGATTTTGACGCTATTACGCGACCCTCCAGCGCTGGCTCAGTATAGACACCGCAGGCTACCGAAAGAGCAATAAGTGTCAAGGGGACAATATTACGCTGAATTAAAGTGCCTCAAATGTCCTACGCGTTTCTTAGAATAGATCTACTTCTTCAGGGTTTATTGATAAATTCATGCAGATGGTATTAAAACCCTATCACCGTTTCTAGTTGGTCGCTCGGGGGGGAAGTGTCGACCAATCACAATTGGATTGACACAGATGCATATATAATTACAATCACTTTACATAAATAGACATATACTTTATTAACACTGAAAGTTAAATATAGAAAGTTCATACATTTCATAACAAAACATCCTAAGTTATGACTGCAAGAAAATGATCCTGAAAAGATAAAACACAGTTTAATTATTAGCAGCATACACAATTATTAGACTGCTAACAAGAAATTAAACTCATCACAGAGTGAGAAAAATATAACAAAAAATATTTAAAAAAACGCCTGACACCATCGGACAGAAGATAATGGATTATAATACTTTTGATCTTTTCGAACAGTTAGATATGGAGCAAGATATAACTAATTAAAAATGAATAAAATAAATATATCTATTATTAACACAAACAATTAAAATAATGGTCATAGAAACCATTTTCACATAAATTAAAACTAGTTAAGACAAAATCAATGGACACAAAATATGAATAAAATAATTTTCTAAAAAAAAAATGTAATTCTGGGGAGACTTCCAGTGACGTTAACGGAGATGGTTGTCTGAGAAGGGAGATCCCGACACCCTCCTAAGGAAACGCTAGACTGAGCACATTCCACGGGCCAAAATCCACCCAGAAAGATCCCCACACCTTCCCCGAAGCAGGCGCAATGTTACCCAAAACTCGGTTACTATGTTCTTTGCACCCGCGCAATGCCAGATGGAGCTGGCCACCCAAATCCAAGATGGCGTCGCGGACCCCGACCACGCCGGGATAAGTGCGGAGCAGACCCAGTTTGAACTGCCTGAACACGGACTGCACAAAGATTTTTTTGAGGCCCTATTTAACAAAATAAGAAGGGGGTTCCAGGAAGATCTGGCTTCAGCCATAGAAGGCCTCAGATCCGACGTCGATAACCTTACCGCACGTGCTGACACACTGGAGGCAAAGGTAGAGGAAGTCTGCAACACTCAATCGACAACAGAGGACGAGGTGAACAGGCTTGGTCACCTCGTGAATGAGCTAAGGGACGCCCTCGACGACCAGGAAAATAGGTAAAACATCCGCATCAGGAATGTGCCAGAAACAATCCTGCCGGACGCCATACAAGCTTACCTGAGCATGATTTTCCTGACACTGGTGCCAGATCTGCAAGAACATGAACTGCTGATGGACCGTGCCCACCGTGCCCTAGGTCCCAAATCCCCAGACCCCAACCGCCGCCAAGACATCATAGTCAAAATGCATACCTATACCGCAAAGGAGAGAATCATGGTGGCGAGCAGAGGGGTGGGAGACATCCAAATAGGAGAAGAAACCCTGCAGATCTTTGCTGACCTGTCCACTTTCACAATCAACAAACTCAAAGACATTAAACCCCTAACTACTATACTGAGGGCTCAAGGCATCCGTTACAGATGGGAATTCCCCTTCAAGGGCTTCAATAGAAAGCCAGTATTGGTCTTAGCAATCCAGCAGGGAGCTGGTTAATTACAGCTAGAGACAATTACCAGTCTCCACCTGGCTCATCAGACAGGTATAAAAGACGCCTGCTTACACTGCAGGGGAGATCTTGTGAGCGCAGAGGGACTGTGCTGCCAGAAAGAGACTCACAGAAACATTGTCTTGAGCATAGAAGAACTGTGCTGCCAGCAAGACACCAGGAACCAGACCTCTATTCAAGGGCACAGCGGACCCTGGAGCCCGCCAGAGGGTGGGCCCCCTCATGGACACCAACCAAGACCCAGAGACTGACATAAAGAGCCCCCTGCTTACAGGTACCTCTTTGGACTTTGGGCGTGATAGGTTGGAAAGAGGCTTATCCTCAGAGCCCTGCAGAGCGTGCCTGGGAAAGGGAGTTAGCCCTTACACAGGGATAGGACGTTTATTTATTTTTGTGTTTACTTAAACTGTATTGTTTAAAGTGAAGGGCTGAAAGCCATGGTTTAATTCTCCCAAATCTGTCACCCTGATTGTACCTCTGCACATGTCTCTTACACCCCTCTTTCCTCCCCCCCCACCCCCAAAACAAAAAACCCCAGGAAGACTGTATTTTTGTGGGGCTATCTGTCTGCCGTCCTTCATTTCCTATCAACCTGTAAGGGGGATGAGTAAATTACTGTGTTGCACTAAGCATGGAAACTAAAACTGCTGAATCTATTATAATACTGTACAGTATAATGGTGTATTGTACTTTAGAGTGTACTGTCACGGGAGACCAGGTATTCACAAATGTGTCATTTATTCCATTGAAACAGGCATACACACAGTGAATTACAATATAAAGGAGAAAACACACTTACTGGGGGTCTGGGCTACAAAACTAACCTTTCCTAGTTGCAATAGCACAGAAAACACAGTTCTTACAAAGTCTTTCAGATGACCGGGACTCAGCCCGAAAAGTCCTGGAACTGATCTCGGCATGCAGTTCCTGAATCCACCGCTCTTTCCACTCTGGAGGTGCTGAAATCCTTTGACCAGGAGCAAGTACCAAACGTCCTGGTTCTCTTTTTGGCGTGTAGTTCCAGCCGCGACCGCTACAAAGTATTCGGAGAACTTGGCCCCGAAAGTGGGACTTAGAAAAATTCTCGCCTTGAAATTTCCGAAGCCGGCTCGCGTCTATTTTTCACAGAGCATCTTTGAATTTACCGCTGGTGTCTTGGCGGTTAGAATCTCCTGAGCGGATTGTCTGCTTGGTTTCTTATAGGATTTCAGTCCCATTCACAGAATACCTCAACCAATCAGAGCGTGGGAATATTTCTACCAGCCTATCAGCTATTTGCCGGTACCCTGAAGCTGGGCGGGCACGGATTTCAATTCTGCAAAGGGGCATGTGCCAACCTGGCACCTCTGCCACTTAGCATATTGAACCCCCTGCTGGGCTAGGCTCCTCAGAGTCCTGGGATGGGCAAATGGTTTCCGGATAACCCTTATTCATGTCAGGACGTGGGTACTCAAGTATAACTGCCTGCCCTAACACTTTGGCATCTCTGAGACTTTCAAGTCTGGGACTCGAGCAGACTCAGTGGCACCAAGGCTGGTGGCCATCTGGTCTCTCGGAACCAGGGTCTTGGAAATTCCCCACATCATATACAGTGCGTAAAACAAATATCCCTTTATACACCATGTTAATAAAAATCTCACAAAATTCTTTTAAGTCCCTCGTCCCCTAGGATCTACTGAAAATATGCGCACGCTCATTATCAGAGCTCCTAGACCTTCCTATAAGAAGTTTGCTATAAAGTTGCTTCTAATAACGCTTAGGTTAAGTTTCAGAGTTGCTTCTATTGTACCGAAGCTGGACTTCACTCTTGCATCCTTATGGATGGTTGGAGTCACTCCGAACCCCTATACCAAGTCCTGGTGTTCGGGCATATATTGGGGGACGGGAATCCCCCTAAACTAGGAAGACCTGACTGTACCCGGGAAACACGTATCCTTATGCCCCCTTTTACCGTTCTGGTATGTGCTGAAGCAGGGCATCCTGGCGGTGAGCGCGTAAATGATTTTCAGGGAGGACTTTGTCCGGAGGTTTGGGTCTACATGTACCCGGGAATCTGACTCGACTCCTGGATACATTTCTGGGGTATACAGCAACTCTGGACCCCGACTAGCTAGACAACACTTTTACCGCAAAATCTACCCTGAAACGCATAGCCTCTCAATCTCCACTGGTAAGCACTACTTGAAAGGTAAAAGAGATACATTCTTTATTGCCACACAATTACATTCATTGCAAGTACAATACACAGGTTGAAGAGCTGACACTCTAAAACCTGAAACAGGGCTCAGAGGTAACCAGCCGGGCATACTACCTTTATTGATGGCCTGGTTACCTCTTCATCGTCACATGTACACTATCTGACTAAGTATATATGTTTTACAGTCAAAAGACAGGGGTGCCCAATGCTACATCCAATTGATAAAACATATAAAGTAATAAGTATAAAGTTGAAATACTTCAATAATAATAATATTTACTTGGTTATTTAGTTAAACCCTTTGGCCAAAGCGTCATAAGCCTGAATACCAAACGTCAAGGTATCTACTATATATTTGTGAAATCACTGTATGTCTGCGTCCCAAGGGTCAATCGCATTTGACCTTGGGCTTGTCACTCCTGCTCAGGCCATGCCCGCCCCCGCACACCTCTCATTGGCCTACGTCCAACACCAATGCCACACTGTCCCACCCCTCACTGACTCTCATTGGCCTGCGTCCAATGCCCGCCCCCGCACACCTCTCATTGGCCTGCGTCCCACCCCACACTGACTCTCATTGGCCTGCGTCCAATGCCCGCCCCCGCACACCTCTCATTGGCCTGCGTCCAACACCAATGCCCTAATACTTCCACACTGTCCCACCCCTCACTGAGTTTTGGGAACGCTTTGCTTTTGCAACACCTAATCCTCTAATCCTCAACCTGCTCTGGGGCCACGCTTCACAGCTATCAAAACCTTCACGTCTGCTACCACAGACTGCCGAATCAGGTACAGCAGTGTTTCCCAAACTGTGCGCCGCGGCGCCCTGGTGCGCCGCGGCTTGGCTAGAGGGGCGCCGCGATCAGGGCCGCCAGCAGCGGGAAACAAGGGCTGCTAGCTCATTTAAAAAAAAAAAAAAAAAAAACCTCTGAGGGGAAGCAGAGGAGCGGTCACGTGACCGCTCCCATCCAATGGGACTGCAGCCTGCCCGGCATTGCAACTGCAGAGCCACCAGACAGCAGCAGCACCAAGGGGGGGGGGGGGGGGGTGTGTGTGTGTGTGTGTGTGAAAAACGGGCTGCAGGGTGTGTGTGTGTGTGTGTGTGTGTGTGTGTGTGTGTGTGTGTGTGTGTGTGTGTGTGTGTGTGTGTGTGTGTGTGTGTGTGTGTGTGTGTGTGTGTGTGTGTGTGTGTGTGTGTGTGTGTGTGTGTGTGTAACGGGCTGCAGGGTGTGTGTGTGTATATATGTGTGGTGTGTGTGTATATATGTGTGGTGTGTGTGTGTGTGTGTATATATGTATATATGTATATATGTGTGGTGTGTGTATATATATATATATATATATATTTATATATATATATATATGTGTGGTGTGTGTATATATGTATGTGTGGTGTATATAGTGTGACAAACGGCTTACTCCGGGGCTCCGCCGTCTGTCCGGGACTGTTAGAACACGGTCTTTTAGGGTAGGTTAAATGATGAGACGTCACGTACTGTTCCTTTAAACAGGCTATGCCTGGTTTATTCAGTCCCAGGCACTGAGACTGCCACAGTTTAAACAGAAAACAAAGCCAAACAAAAAGCTGCTCGTCTGAGCGATAACTTAAACTTAGATGTCCCTGACTCAGAGTTGGAAGTGGCTTGTCCACTTCCACCAACAAAATAAGTACCTTTGCAGTCTTTAGACAAACTAACAGAATGAATGAAGCAATTTGGGAAAGAGGCTTTCTCACCCCTCTGCAGTTCAGCAGCCTTCCAGGCTCTTGGGCGGGGCCCAGAGGAAACAGGAAACAGGTCTTATATACCTGAACTCTAATCAGCATGACAGGTGACAGAAAACAGGCAGCAGACAAACTGTGGAATGGAGTGCCTGTACCACGAGGCTGCCCTGTTCAGCTTAGACAGGACAGAAACTGTTCAGTATCCTGGGAGCCCTGTATATGGAGTTTATTACCAACCCCTGGTTTCTGTCACATATCCTCCCCCCCAGCTCAGACCTCGAGGGGTGAGCGACCATGGATATTAGGGAGTGCATCCTTGACAACCCGTCGGCATTGCCATGTTTGTGCCCCGACCTGTGTTCCACAGAAAATTTAAAGGGCTGTAGGCTTAGGAACCACCTGGTCACCCTAGCGTTCTTCTCCCTATTTTGACACATCCAGGTAAGGGGTGCATGATCTGTGACCAATCGGAACTTTCTCCCCAACAGATAATACTTGAGTGTCTCTACAGCCCACTTTATTGCGAGACACTCTTTCTCGACTATGGAGTAATTTTTCTCCTGGGGATTTAGTTTCCTACTTAAATAAAGGATGGGGTGCTCCTCCCCTTGAGACTCCTGGGAGAGTACCGCCCCCAGCCCTACCTCAGATGCGTCGGTTTGGACTACGAACTCTTTGGAGAAGTCAGGTGTGACCAACACTGGTTGGGAACAGAGAGCTTCTTTCAGGCTTCTAAAGGCCTGTTCGGCTTCGGGGGACCACTTTACCATTAGCGGTCCTCTTGCTTTTGTGAGGTCGGTTAGTGGGGTTGCCTTAGTTGCAAAATTGGGAATAAACCTCCTATAGTAGCCAATTAACCCCAAAAAGGTCCTTACTTGTTTTTTTGTGACTGGCCTTGGCCAATTTTGTATCGCCTCTACTTTGAGTGTTTGTGGTTTGAGTAACCCTCTACCAATAGAATACCCCAGATACTTGGCCTCCTCCAGACCAATAGTGCATTTAGCGGGGTTAGCAGTTAGTCCAGCAGACCGAACTGCGTCGAGCACAGCTTGGACCTTTGGAAGGTGGGACTGCCAATCTTCACTATGGATTACCACATCATCCAGGTAGGCGGCAGCGTACCGAACATGTGGTTTTAAAATTTTATCCATCATTCTTTGGAATGTGGCGGGAGCTCCATGTAAGCCAAAAGGCAGCACCTTATATTGAAAGAGGCCGTCTGGGGTTGAGAAGGCTGTTTTTTCTTTTGCCCTTTCTGTGAGGGGAACCTGCCAGTACCCTTTTGTTAGGTCTAGGGTTGTGAGATATCGGGCTTTGCCCAGTCTCTCTACAAGTTCATCCACCCTGGGCATAGGATAAGTATCAAATTTTGACACCGCGTTTAGTTTCCGGTAGTCATTACAAAACCTTGTTGTACCGTCTGGCTTTGGGACTAAAACTATAGGGCTGTTCCACCCACTTTGGGATTCCTCAATTACGCCTAGTTTTAGCATTTTTTTAACCTCTAAACTTATAGCCTCTCTCTTGGCCTCTGGGATTCGGTACGGTTTAAGGTTAACTCGGACCCCCGGTTCAGAGACTATGTCATGTTTAATTACGTTAGTTTTACCTGGCTGTGTAGAGAAGATTTCTTTGTTCCTTCTCACTAAACTCTGGACCTCTCGTTTCTGATGCACGGACAGTGTTTCAGCTATGCTAACCTCTGGGTCAGTTTCTTGATTCTCTGACGGACCTGGGGGTACTAGGGTTAACAAGACCTCTCTATCTTTCCAGGGCTTGAGTAGGTTTATATGGTAAATTTGCTCAGGTTTCCTCCTACCTGGCTGCCTTACCCTATAATTTACTTCTCCCACTCTTTCCAAGACCTCATATGGTCCATGCCATTTAGCAAGGAATTTACTCTCCACGGTGGGAACCAGAACTAGTACCCTATCACCTGGAAAAAAAATTCTGACCCTAGCACCCTTATTATACGTATTCCTTTGTGCTTCTTGAGCTTTCTCCATGTGTTCCCTCACTATGGGTAGGACTGCAGCAATGCGGTCCTGCATTTGGGCAACATGCTCTATTACACTTCTGTAAGGGGTAACCTCGTGTTCCCAAGTTTCTTTGGCTATATCCAGTAAGCCCCTTGGATGTCGGCCATACAATAGTTCAAACGGGGAGAAGCCTGTGGATGACTGGGGAACTTCCCTAATGGCAAATAACAGGTATGGTAACAAACAGTCCCAGTTTTTCCCATCCTTATCGACCGCCCGGCGTAACATGCTCTTTAAGGTTTTATTGAACCTTTCCACTAAACCATCTGTTTGTGGATGATAGACTGAGGTTCTGAGATGCTTGATTTTTAGGAGTTTACATAGCTCTTTTGTTACTTGGGACATAAATGGTGTTCCCTGGTCAGATAAGATCTCTTTAGGAATTCCGACCCGGGAAAACAGAAGTACTAACTCTTTTGCTATGTTTTTAGCAGAGGTGCTACGTAGGGGAACTGCCTCCGGATATCGGGTAGCATAATCTAATATTACCAATATATGCTGATGTCCCCTAGCAGACTTTATTAGGGGTCCTACTAGATCCATAGCAATCCGGTCAAATGGTACCTCTATTATGGGAAGGGGTACCAATGGGCTGCGGTATGCCTTGAACGGGGCGGTGATCTGACATTCTGGGCATGAGGAACAATAGTTTGTAATTTCTGCCAGAACCCCAGGCCAATAAAAGCTTCGGAGAACCTTTTCTTTTGTCTTTTCCACCCCTAGGTGTCCCCCCAATGGATGACTATGTGCGAGGTGTAATACTACGTTACGGAATGTCCGTGGTACCAACAATTGTTTAGTTGTAACTGATTTTCTTTTATCAACCCGATATACTAGGTCGTTCTCTACCTCGAAGTAGGGGTAAGCAAGTGACCTATCTGGTTGGCCATGAGTACTATTCTGGTCCCGTATATTTCCCCTTGCTACCGCTAATGTGGGGTCCTCCCACTGGGCCTTCTTAAAACTCCCAGGACTGACCTCTAGGTCAGCGAGGGTCTTATCCTGTACTGGGGTGGTAAGTGCCTGATCAACATCTTGATTTGGGGTATTCCCTACCAAAGTAGTGATGGGGAAGGGAATTTCACAGCACTCCCCCTTTTCCCCTTTCTTATTTGGGCCCTCGTCAACCTCTATTTCTGAAAAAGGGAAAGGATTTGTTTCTTCTAACACTTCGTTATGGTCTGCTATTGAACTCTGGGCGCTATTCTGAGCTGGGGACCACATTTTTAGAAAATGGGGAAAGTCGGTCCCTATTAACACATCATGTGCCAGTTTGGGTACAACACCCACCTTGAAATCTAAAGAACCAAATTCTGTTTCAAAAAAAACATCAACAGTGGAATATTCATGATTATCCCCATGTATACAACAAATTGCCACTCTTTGTGAACTGTTTACCTGTTTCTTCTTAATGGGCAATAGGTATTCGGACACTAGTGTGACCATACTCCCAGAGTCAAGAAGTGCCCGAACCCTCTTACCATTAACCTTTACAAATGCCCACAGATGGTTATTCAAGGGGTCCTCTGGGCTAGGGCCCATACATTGGGACAACAGCGAATAAGGTTCCACGCTGTTGCATTGCATGGGCTCCTCATTTAGTGGGCAGATTTTTGCTGTGTGGCCCCTCTCATGACAATTTACACATTTAGGTACATAGTCTGTGTCCCACTTAGAGCCTTTTCCCGGCTCCCCATGTTGGCTATTGCCCTTAGTGTGCGAACCACTGTTGCTGGTGCTGCGTGAAGGTGGTCGCCGCTCTTCAGCTCCCCTTAACCCCGGTACCCTTTTACCGTCTCTGGAAGAGTCCTGGAACCTCGGGTAGTGGGGTTGCTCCACGACTGTGGGTTGCGGGTGCTCTCCTGCTGCATTGTACCTTTCTACGAGGGCCACAAGCTCATCCGCATTGTGGGGGTCACTCCGACTGACCCAATGGCGTAAGGCAGAGGGAAGTTTCCTCAAGAACTGGTCCATGACCAACCGTTCCACGATGTGGCTTGCTGAGTTGATCTCGGGTTGTAGCCACTTCCGGGCGAGGTGGATGAGGTCATACATCTGGCTTCGGGTGGCTTTATCCATCGTGAAGGACCATGCGTGAAACCTTTGGGCGCGAACAGCCGTGGTTACGCCGAGGCGGGCGAGGATCTCGAACTTCAATTTTGCATAGACGTTAGCTTCGGCTGGCTCTAGATCAAAGTAAGCCTTCTGGGGTTCGCCGCTTAGGAAGGGTGCGATTAGACCAGCCCACTCAGCTTCTGGCCATCCCTCTCTCTGTGCCGTGCGTTCAAACGTGAGAAGATAGGCTTCCACATCATCTGAGGGTCCCATCTTCTGAAGGTAGTGGCTTGCCCTGGTCATTTTCGGAACTGGGGCTGCCGCTGCCAGTGGAAGGTTACTGATAGTCTCCCTCAGGATCTCGAGTTCCTGCTGTAAGCCCTGAGCGAACCGCTGTTGCTCCTCTTTCAGCAAGCGGTTTGTCTCTTGCTGGTTTGCATTCGCCTGTTGCAGGGCTTCATTCGCGTCTCTCTGGACAGCGACATTGCGTACCAGCGCACTCACCACGTCTTCCATCTTGTTTGGAGAGAGAGAAAAAAAAAACTTTTTTTTTTTTTTTTTTCTTTAAAGTTCTTTAACCCCCAGACCTTTTAGTGTTCTGCCCGCATTCTCCACCATATGTGACAAACGGCTTACTCCGGGGCTCCGCCGTCTGTCCGGGACTGTTAGAACACGGTCTTTTAGGGTAGGTTAAATGATGAGACGTCACGTACTGTTCCTTTAAACAGGCTATGCCTGGTTTATTCAGTCCCAGGCACTGAGACTGCCACAGTTTAAACAGAAAACAAAGCCAAACAAAAAGCTGCTCGTCTGAGCGATAACTTAAACTTAGATGTCCCTGACTCAGAGTTGGAAGTGGCTTGTCCACTTCCACCAACAAAATAAGTACCTTTGCAGTCTTTAGACAAACTAACAGAATGAATGAAGCAATTTGGGAAAGAGGCTTTCTCACCCCTCTGCAGTTCAGCAGCCTTCCAGGCTCTTGGGCGGGGCCCAGAGGAAACAGGAAACAGGTCTTATATACCTGAACTCTAATCAGCATGACAGGTGACAGAAAACAGGCAGCAGACAAACTGTGGAATGGAGTGCCTGTACCACGAGGCTGCCCTGTTCAGCTTAGACAGGACAGAAACTGTTCAGTATCCTGGGAGCCCTGTATATGGAGTTTATTACCAACCCCTGGTTTCTGTCACAATAGATATATATATATATATATATATATATATATATATATATATATATATATATATATATATATATATATATATATATATATATATAATGTGTATGTGTGGTGTATATATATGTGTGGTGTGTGTGTGTGTGTATGTATGTATATATATATATGTATGTTTGATATATATATATATATGTGTGTGTGTGTGTGTGTGTGTGTGTGTGTGTGTGTGTGTGTGTGTGTGTGTGTGTGTGTGTGTGTGTGTGTGTGTGTGTGTGTGTGTGTGTGTGTGTGTGTGTGTGTATATATGTATGTGTGGTGTATATGGATGTGTGTGATGTGTGTGTGGTGTGTGCGTGTGAATATATTTATCAAAGTTGCACAATGTTAATAAATAATTTATTCTCACATGTCTTTTTTTTTTCATTTTTAAATATTATATAATACACACACACACACACACACACACACACACACACACACACACACACACACACACACACACACACACACACACACACACACACACACAGCTACCAAGTGACAAACACACACAGTGATACCCGCCTACCAAGCGCGCTTGCTGTCTCCTCTGCCAGGACAGCGAAAAGCTCCTGGTAGAGCGAGCGGCAGCAAGCAAGAGCGAGCAGCAGCACCTAAGCGCTTACTATGTCCCAGGCCAGAGGAACTATAGCAGCGCTGATTACAGATGCAGGGGCTTTGTGCATCTGTTCAGCCCGGCTCAGCGACACTGAGAGAGGGAGGCCCGGCGCGCACGCTGGAGGAGCAGCACCGGGAGACTGAGAGAGAGAGTGAGGTCAGAGAGAGAGTGAGGTCAGAGAGAGAGAGAGAGTGAGGTCAGAGAGAGAGAGAGTGAGGTCAGAGAGAGAGAGAGTGAGGTCAGAGAGAGAGAGAGTGAGGTCAGAGAGAGAGAGAGTGAGGTCAGAGAGAGAGAGAGAGAGGTCAGAGAGAGAGAGTGAGGTCAGAGAGAGAGAGAGAGAGAGTGAGGTCAGAGAGAGAGAGTGAGGTCAGAGAGAGAGAGTGAGGTCAGAGAGAGAGTGAGGTCAGAGAGAGAGAGAGGTCAGAGAGAGTGTGAGGTCAGAGAGAGTGTGAGGTCAGAGAGAGAGAGAGGTCTGAGAGAGAGAGAGAGTGAGAGAGAGTGAGAGAGAGAGTGAGGTCAGAGAGAGAGAGTGAGGTCAGAGAGAGAGTGAGGTCAGAGAGAGAGAGTGAGGTCAGAGAGAGTGAGAGTGTGTGAGAGAGACACCAACTGCGCACTGCAACTGTTAGGTATGTATATACACCTTTGTTTTTACTTTGGGCGCCGCGTAAAAATCCTGATCGCCTTGGGGAGCCTTGAAAAAATTCTGATTGCCTTGGGGAGCCTTGAACCGAAAAAGTTTGGGAACCACTGAGGTACAGAATCTACACACAACGCACAAACACAGCACACACACACATTCACACAACACCAAACACTGCAGACTGCCTCTTCAAACCCCCCCTGCCCTCCACGCCACACATCTCCCTCCCCCAACCGGACCGCGAGGCCGCGGCCTCCACTCACACACCATGGCAACGATGTCCCTCCCCCTATCCCGCTACCTCACACAGTGTAGCTCCCGCGAACCGCACAGCAGGCCACATCTCCTGCACCTCACACAGCTCCCTACCGCAACCGGACCGCGAGGCCCCCTACCCCGCTACACCATGCCACCAATGTCCCTCCCCCTATCCCGCTACCTCACACAGTGTAGCTCCCGTGGACCGCACAGCACGCCTCACATCTCCTGCACCTCACACATCTCCCTCCGCAACCGGACCGCGAGGCCCCCTACCCCGCTACACCATGCCACCAATGTCCCTCCCCCTATCCCGCTACCTCACACAGTGTAGCTCCCGCGAACCGCACAGCACGCCTCACATCTCCTGCACCTCACACATCTCCCTACCGCAACCGGACCGCGAGGCCCCCTACCCCGCTACACCATGCCACCAATGTCCCTCCCCCTATCCCGCTACCTCACACAGTGTAGCTCCCGTGGACCGCACAGCACGCCTCACATCTCCTGCACCTCACACATCTCCCTCCGCAACCGGACCGCGAGGCCCCCTACCCAGCTACACCATGCCACCAATGTCCCTCCCCCTATCCCGCTACCTCACACAGTGTAGCTCCCGCGGACCGCACAGCACGCCTCACATCTCCTGCACCTCACACATCTCCCTACCGCAACCGGACCGCGAGGCCCCCTACCCCGCTACACCATGCCACCAATGTCCCTCCCCCTATCCCGCTACCTCACACAGTGTAGCTCCCGCGGACCGCACAGCACGCCTCACATCTCCTGCACCTCACACATCTCCCTCCGCAACCGGACCGCGAGGCCCCCTACCCCGCTACACCATGCCACCAATGTCCCTCCCCCTATCCCGCTACCTCACACAGTGTAGCTACCGCGGACCGCACAGCACGCCTCACATCTCCTGCACCTCACACATCTCCCTACCGCAACCGGACCGCGAGGCCGCGGCCTACACTCACACACCATGGCAACGATGTCCCTCCCCCTATCCCGCTACCTCACACAGTGTAGCTCCCGCGCACCGCACAGCACGCCACATCTCCTGCACCTCACACAGCTCCCTACCGCAACCGGACCGCGAGGCCGCGGCCTACACTCACACACCATGCCACCAATGTTCCTCCCCCTATCCCGCTACCTCACACAGTGTATGACAACACCTACCACTGGAAATCAGATGTTCGTTGAAATAAAATTTGTTTTCCTAACTATTTTACTGTCTGTATAATGTACACAACACTCACCCACACAAAACCCCCTCATACACACACACACACACACGCAAACATCCTGTCATTCTATGCCACACACTACACTCAAAAACATGCCATTTTTAACATGTGTATGACCAACAACACGCACTCACACACGTCACACACACAACATGCCTCATACACACACACACGCCATCACACACCAGCAACACACACACATGCTCTCACACACACCACACACCATGCCACCGATGTCACTCCCGCTATCCCGCTACCTCACACACTCTACCTCCCGCGGAACAACCAGCACGCCTGACATCTCCTGCACCTCACACATCTCCCTCCGCAACCGGACCGCGACGCCGCGGACTACAGTCAAACAGCATGCCACCAATGTCACTCCCGCTACCTCACACACTGTATGACAACACCTACCACTGAAACTCAGCTGTTCCTTACAATAAAATATGTTTTCCTAACAATTTCACTGTCTGTATAATCTACTATATATTTCTGAAAGCACTGTATGTCTGCGTCCCTAGCGGCAATCTCATTGGTCCCTTGGACCGCCCGCCCCCGCACACCTCTCATTGGGCTCACACACTCACACCACCCCCTTGGCCCGCCCCCCACACCTCTCATTGGGCTCACACACTCACACCACCCCCTTGGCCCGCCCCCCACACCTCTCATTGGCCTGAAGCGGAGTGATGGGCCAAAGGTCCAAAAAAAAAAAAAAACACACACATATATATCTCTGTCCTCTCCCCCCCCATCACACTCACCTCCCCCCCTCCCCGGTGCTCACCTCCCTCCCGCTCCACTCCCTCCCCGGCGGGGGGACACGCGCCCACCTAAGACGCGCCCGGAAGCCGCTCCACTCCCGCACTCACCTCCCTCCCGCTCTTACCTCCCGCACTCACCTCCCGCTCCACTCCCTCTACACTCCACTCCCTCCTGCTACACACCACTCCCTCCCGCTCCACTCCCGCACTCACCTCCCTTCCACTCACCTCCCTCCCGCTACACACTACTCCCTCCCGCTACACACCACTCCCTCCCGCTCCATTCCCTCCCCGGCGGGGGAACAGGCAGCCTGCCACGCGGCGCCTAAGATGGCGGACCCCCTTCCTCCCTCGCGCTCCATTCCCTCCCGCTCCACTCCCTCCCCCGCTCCACTCACGTCCCTCCCGCTCCATTCCCTCGCGCTCCATTCCCTCCCGCTCCACTCACCTCCCTCCCGCTCCACTCCGTCCCCGGCGGGGGAACAGGCTGCCACGCGGCGCGTAAGATGGCGGACCCCCTTCCTCCCTCGCGGCGCCGAGTAAGAAGATGTCGGCGGCCGGAAGTACAGGTAGGTGTCGCTCCCCCACCTCCCCCCCACCTGTGGCGCCGCACGAAACTGAGAAAGGGCGCATCACGGGTGTGTGTGTGTGTGTGTGTGTGTGTGTGTGTGTGTGTGTGTGTGTGTGTGTGTGTGTGTGTGTGTGTGTCACTGCCCCCCCCTCCTGTCCACTGCCCCCCCTCCTGTCCACTGCCCCCCCTCCTGTCCACAGCCCCCCCCCTCCTGTCCACAGCCCCCCTCCTGTCCACAGCCCCCCCCTCCTGTCCACAGCCCCCCCCTCCTGTCCACAGCCCCCCCCTCCTGTCCACAGCCCCCCCCTCCTGTCCACAGCCCCCCCCCTCTGTCCACTGCCCCCCCCTCTCCTGTCCACTGCCCCCCCTCTCCTGTCCACTGCCCCCCCTCTCCTGTCCACTGCCCCCCCTCCTGTCCACTGCCCCCCTCCTGTCCACTGCCCCCCCCCTCCTGTCCACTGTCCTCCCTCCTGTCCACTGTCCACTGCCCCCCCCTCCTGTCCACTGCCCCCCCCCTGTCCACTGCCCCCCCCCTCCTGTCCACTGCCCCCCCTCCTGTCCACTGCCCCCCCCCCTCCTGTCCACTGCCCCCCCCTCCTGTCCACTGCCCCCCCCTCCTGTCCACTGCCCCCCCCTCCTGTCCACTGCCCCCCCCCCTCCTGTCCACTGCCCCCCCTCCTGTCCACTGCCCCCCCCTCCTGTCCACTGCCCCCCCTCCTGTCCACTGCCCCCCCCCCTGTCCACATCCCCCCCCCTTCCCACCCCCCCCTTCCCACCGCCTCCCCCCCCCTTCCCACCGCCTCCCCCCCCCTTCCCACCACCTCCCCCCCCTTCCCACCGCCTCCCCCCCCTTCCCACCGCCCCCCCCCCCTTCCCACCGTCTCCCTCCCCTTCCCCCCCTTCCCACCGCCTCCCCCCCCTCCCCCCCCCTTCCCACCGCCTCCCCCCCCCTTCCCACCGCCTCCCCCCCCCCTTCCCACCGCCTCCCCCCCCTTCCCACCGCCTCCCCCCCCCTCCTCTAACCCTTCCCCCCCCCTCCTCTAACCCTTCCCCCCCCCTCCTCTAACCCTTCCCCCCCCCTCCTCTAACCCTTCCCCCCCCCTCCTCTAACCCTTCCCCCCTCCTCCACCCCTTGCCCCCCTCCTCCACCCCTTGCCCCCCTCCTCCACCCCCTCCTCTCCTTCCCGCCGCCCTTCGCCTTCCTGCCCGCCTTACCGCCTCCCCACCCCCGCCTCTGCCTTTCACCCGCCCTTACTCCGGCCGCCTCTGCCTTTCACCCACCGCCTCACAGCCGCTGCATGCACTCAACAGACACCCGCCACACTCGACACATACCTGCCGCCACACACACCTGCTGCCTCCCGCCCCTACGCACCGACATCACTGACCCACCGCCTCACACCCTAGCAGGACCCCCACTCACACACAGCACTCACAACCCACGCGCCACCCGCCGCCTCACACCCTAGCAGGACCCCCACTCACAGACAGCACTCACAACCCACGCGCCACCCGCCGCCTCACACCCTAGCAGGACCCCCACTCACAGACAGCACTCACAACCCACGCGCCACCCGCCGCCTCACACCCTAGCAGGACACCCACTCGCAGACAGCACTCACAACCCACGCGCCACCCGCCGCCTCACACCCTAGCAGGACCCACACTCAGACAGCACTCACAACCCACGTACCACCCGCCGCCTCACACCCTAGCAGGACCCCCATTCGCAGACAGCACTCACAACCCACGCGCCACCTGCCGCCTCACACCCTAGCAGGACACACGCCTCACATTTTTACATCACTTATGGCACCAAAATATACATTGTACTGTGGTGTGGTTACAATAAACCATTTTTTTACAACATCGTATTACATTTTCTTCCATCTTTCTTTTCAATATTATTATCCAACCTTTACAACAAATTCTCACCTATTGTTCCACAATTTATAAATAATACTACCTATTACGCATTTACATCCCGGGCAACGCCGGGTCTCTCAGCTAGTAACCAATAATGCAGGTCCTACACTACCCTGTGAATCCTTCCCTTTACCTCTGTATGAGGGGAAGAACCATAGTAGGTCCTGTTCTTTGCAGCAAAGTGAAAATACCTCCCAAGTTAAAAAGGTGAGGAGGTTGTACTCTTTGTGACATAAATATATATATTCTTGATGTGGTGGGCGTGGGAGTTTGAGCTAGCTGGGAATGTGTGTGTGTTAATATATGTTTTACAGTCGCCCGATCCAGCAAAGAACTGGCTCTTCCTGTGTTGCTTTTTAAAATGTTAATATAGAAAAAAACCTGTCAGCAGTCCTATTAAAGACACAAGTAAAACTCTTCTTAAAACTAAAACACACAGGCCCACCTGCTGCGGCTGAAGTTATATCGACCCGCCTGCTCCAAACAAAAAATGGTCTCCAGTCGACACCATTCAGATGGGGTAGGAAGCTGCAGGTGCCTGTCCCATGGAACTTTCTTAGGAGCGCCGCACACGATTCCCGTCCCCCCGAAACATTAATAAACATTGCTTAATGTAGAAATTGAATTAGAGGAGCACCCACAGGTTCAATTACAGTAGGGTCAGTGTATTTAATTTTTTTTGGGAAGGGACAGTTATCAGCCAGAGGTGGGCTACGTCAGGGGTGCGCAAACTTTTCAGTTCGCGCCCCACCTGTCTGTGCTCCCACTTGCCTGTGCCCCCCCCCCCCCCTCCTTACCTGCTGTCGGGCTCCACACGTCATATGACATCACTACGTCATGTGACGTGTTGCCATTTGACCCCGCTGTGTCATTTGATGCTGCGTTGTCATGGCGACGTGTCACTGAAGAGCCAGCTGAGAGCAGGTAAGGGAAGTTGCAGAGGCCACTCCCCTCCCCCGGCATTTAATTGACATGACTGGGGGAAGAGCGCGGGGGAGCTCTGCAACCACCATGCACCCCAAGAAAATCCAATGTCCCCCCTGGGGGGGGCACGCCCCTCAGTTTGTGCACCCCTGGACTATGTGACACTCCAACTCCGACTGAAACACCCCCAGGGAAAAGCAGTACCCGGTTAAGGGGTGTGGGCACCGCCAGCATTTCCGGGATCGGTGACCATGATGTTCCTGACGCTGCCTCTGCCATCTCTGCTCGTTTTACTTCTGTGTTTCCATATTAGGACACACCCACGAGGACTGCGTGGAACACATGGATGTGTGCATGTGTATGTGTGTCACGGCTGGTTAAACAGTCGTCTGCTCACGCGTGAGACATATATAATACGTGATTATTGTCTTACTGTTTGGTATCAGTATGCAGCAAAAACCCCTCCAACAAAAGCCCTCAATCTCCATCACGCATAATCTGAAATAAAAGACCTGCTCTCGTGTATGTTCTGTGGTGCATATCTTGTAAACATTGACTTGGCTTAGTATTATGTGTGTGTGGGGGAGGGAGAGACAGCTCCAGTGTGTGTCACTAATTAATCAGCATTGATTACAGAACTCATCATTTTAATGACCCAGCAGGCGAGTTTGCCTAACGATGTTGTCTCTGGCACTATGGTGTCAGTGCCAATAAATGAAATAAAGAGGATTGCTAGGCTGCCGCATTATATTTACATTCTAAAAACACCACACCTTCAGAATAAACACCTGCTCCCCTGCTCTGCCCTTTGCTTTGTCCCAATACCCAAAACACTAAGACAGAGTGCCATGATAAGGCCATGAAAATATTAAGTATTGGAATAAGCGAGCAAACAGTTAATTTGAGTTGCAAGGTCCATCTTACAAATACAAGAACTTGTTTTATATGCCAGGTCAAGCCCACTTCCAGGCCTACATGTTATGTATTTTTCTAGAAGTGTGGCTATCTGGGGCTAACACCTGGTTTGGACAATTCTTCCTGGCAGTGGACATAAGCAAAAACCCTCCCTAGAGTGACTTTAAAGAGACACCTTTGTGTTCTGGAGAATGCCAGAGGGTGTGGCCAGGAACACAGTCAATGTTTATGTGAATTTACTAAATATGAAATCTCATGGGTCCGACAACGATTCACGAGAATTGCAAATATATCACTGTAACATTTGCAATCAGAAGAATTAAATGATTACAGTATTCTAGGAATAACATTAATTAGATTATAAGGTATTTCCTATATTCCGGCACCTTTTAATTAAAAAACAAAACACCAGGCCCAGCATACAGCAATGGGCACTGCTTGTGCACCTACATTTGCCAACTTGTACCTGGGCTGGTGGGAAGTTACTACAATATTTTCTGTGGGTCATTCTATGTATACTGAGCACATTTTCTTTTGGCTCAGGTACGTTGACAACATTCTACTCATTTGGAATGGACCTGAAGCTCTTTTCAACGAATGTGAGTATAAACTAAATGACAATTCCTTGAATGTAAAACTTACCACAGATTTTAGTATCAATGAAATTTCATTTATGGATTTAAAAATCTTGAAAGATAAGAACAATGCCATAAAGACTACAATGTACAGAAAAAGCCCGGCAACGAACGGCCTACTCTTGGCCCAAAGTTAACATCCTGGCTCTCTGATATCAGGTATCCTCACTGGACAATATCTTAGATTAAGGAGGAACTGCCCACAAAAAAGCTGATCATAAATGAAAGCCAATGATCTTAGAGATCGTTTTCTCAATCTGGGGTTTCCTCTAAAGACCTTGAAAAGATCTTACAAGTGAGCTTTGCTTGGCGACCGGGAATCTTTACTCACGGACAAGTGAAAGACCGAGCCGCAATAGATCTGTTGCCTAGGCACTTGCAATCGTTGCTGTCAACACATCAAATCCATCTTTTCTAAACACTGGCATGAAGACTTGGCCAAGGTGTTGCATGACACTGCTAGTATCACCAGTAGAAGGTAACAAAGCATTAGGGACATCCTGGTTCACAGCCATTTCTTATGGAAATCTACAACCGGCTGGCTCAGATCAACACTCAAAGGGTCCTTCAGGTGCAATAAAAAAGCGTGTAAACATATGTTACCAACTAAGCAGTTCACTAACAGTGACAAAACAAAATCATACATGATAAAACACTTTATGAACTGTAGAACTAAAAATGTTATCTACCTTATCACCTCTAAATATGGCCTCAGATATGTGGGCAAAACCATCAGAGAACTGCACAGACGTGTGATAGAGCACATCAGTTCCATTCTTAATGAACAAGATACACCAGTGACCAGGCACGTCAGCCAACCACACAAAGGGGATATCCGTTATCTCCCGTTTTCAGGAATAGACCATCTGTCAAGTACTATGAGAGGAGGGGACATGGATAACTGGTTACTGAGAAAAGAGTCGGAATGGACTTACCATCTTAAAACTCTAAACCAACATGAACTCAATATAAGAACATAGTACTGAGACTATTAACATAAAACAATCTAAGAGTGAAACTACATAATCTTCGTATGATAATATGTAGCGAGACCCCAGTCACTAAAGGATTCAATACAAAAACACTGGATGGTGCTCAAAACACTCCCTAAGCCAAATAAAATAAAAATAAATAGTGAAGGTGAATAAATAAATACCAAATAAAAGTGAATAAAGTGTATATAAGAGGCAAAAAAAATCACACTCAACCCTTAAAAGACTGTTTCCAAATCTCTCAACCGAATATCCTCCAAACATCAGGGGAGCGTAGAAAAATTGCCATGAAATAAAGAAAATAACATAGTGCAATATTGCCAAATGTATATAGAAAGTGAATTAAAGGCTATAAATTTCCTACTCACATTGGAGCAGGAATAATAGGCAACGATCCAACCAGTGTCTTGATGGTAACTGGAGGTAGTGATGCAAAAGGTCTTGAATCTCAGAGACAAGAAAAAAGAAGAACCATGGTGCAGACCAACTAAAATAGTTATATTGGAACAATACACTCATAAATGGAGGCTTACAATAAGTCAGAGGTAAGAAGGCAGGGTATAGCAAGTTCTTGTGCTATGCAAATCAAGCAGCGGTGAGGTCGCGACTTACTCTCCGCTTTAAAGGGCTTACCCTGACCGGGACCTTGTCCCGGGAGTCCTGGACTGAGATTCGGTAGAAAATCATGACCAATATCTCGCCCTGATTGTCCTGGAACTGATTTCGGCAAGAAATCCTGACCGCTATGTTCTAAAATGAGAACTTGGACCTTGCGTCTGACTTAGTCTCTGCAGACTTTCCTAGCTCCAAACGAAGCCGGTTGCTCTGCTATTTGTAACAGAGCAACTTTGAAAAGCCCGCCATCGCGTCATCGACAGAAGTCACCAGATGGTCTGGTTCTGTGACTCGGTCATCTCCTTACATACACTCCACTAAGCTATCCTTATTATGGAGGTAGGAAGAGTGACCAATCAGAGCGTGCAAACTCTGTCCCACTAGCCAATAGAAACAGGTGCTCATCTGTTGGCTGACATCAGAGGAGGAGAAGTGCCAAGCCAGCTCGAAAAGCCAGGTGAGCGAGAAATAGGATTTATCCCATGGGAGAAGCACCAACAAGCTGTATCTCCCCCTGATAACTCATTGCCACCCGCTCGGCAGGCTCCACCAAGTCCGGCAGATACAAAAGGTGTCCCCACAGGGTGACCTTTGTTCTCCGGATATGGCCATTCGCCCTTCCTTTGCCCACCAAACGATCTTCTCATCTCTTGACATCCTCTCCTCTGTGAACAACGGACTCTATACAGACATGCTGGCATCTATGCAGATGCACTGGCTGACTGTTTAGAGCCTTATTATAACAAATCTATAGAACATTACAAAGTACACTTTAATAAAGTATGGATCTGGGGAATCTTATACTTATAAGAGGAATGGGTTTGGGATATTTGGGTTCGAAATTTAGGAGTCTGGGGGACACTAGGTTGCCCCGGTGTAATTCACCCCGTGTACCGGCAAATCATGCCTGGGATGCAGAACTCATCAAGGCTAATTATACTCTGTGTTTGTGTGTAAAATGTGTTCTTTATGCAATTTCACCCATAAAAAATAAAACTGGGTTTTAATTTCAACCGAATCAATCTACTGTAGGATTTAACATTCATTAAATATCCTGCCTCTCACTAATTGATTTTGGTCACATTGGCCCTTGAAGGACTTCTTCCACTATAAGTATACAGGGTAACGATGGCCATGTCAGAACTTTAGGAGACCTCCGGAGGAAAATCCCCGCCCCGAGTTGTTGGAAATAGAATTGGAACCTGTATACCACGGGCATCCTAATGGAATGTCTGGGATTCATTGTGGGGATCATGCCTGGTAACACTGTTGGGTTGTTGAATATTTGAATGAGGTTTGTGTCTATACATGTGCATTATTGTTACCTGTTAGTGAACTCCTCTGTGTTCGGGATTTTTTGATCTCTAGGTACAGATACGCATGAAAGGCCACGCCTTCTTCTGAAATATTTTGGAATTTTGTATTCACAGAATGAGGCGAGACATATTTGTGTATCTTTTGTGTGACTAATGATTCTCTGCAGTATATTGTTGTCTTGCTTTGTACAGTATGTGTTTATCAATATGACTTTATTCAACAGTGATGCCCTTGGGATCCCTTTCAAAGGAAAACCGTTTATTAGAAATACCGTTGTCATAATATTTATTTTATAGTTTTAAAAAAAAACCTGGTTTTGCTTTTCTTGTAAAATGTACATTAGACGTGTTTTTTTAGATGTTTCTAAATGAAGATACCACCCGGCGATACACTGTATTAATTTATACTGTATATCCAAGATAACATCTGCTTTCTTTTCTCTTAACAGAAGTGCACTGTGATTGCAGGCAGTACGGAATGTCGACAGCCGTCTTTATTCTATTTTCAGACAAACCGTGTTTATCGAACAATATTAACTGTGAAAATAATAGAGAGAAAAAAGATTTTTTAATTGTGTTTTATATATATATACATAAATATTTTAAATTCAATCTTAAATGTTAACATTAACACAACTTCCACGTGAATAATATATATATATATATATATATATATCAGAAAGGCGGGGTTGCAGACGTGCCTAAGACATGCAGATGAGCATACAGTTGTATTTGCATATATATATATATATATATATATATATATATAAATATATATATATATATATATATAGAAAAAAGAGAAAAGAAGCGCCCGATCCTTGTGTAAAATCAGATATGAATTTTAATACATCACGGATAAGACAAATGCACACTTACAATTTGTCTGATAAAATCAGGCATATTATGGGACCAGCCCATGCACCAACTGAAGACTCCACGATCACCTCTGTGTAAACTGAAGTCCTTTAGAATGCTGGATCCTGTGTCTGTATCAGCCGCTGTCCCAGAGATAAGGGAATCTTTACTTTCCTTTGCTGCTGGTTAGTTGTAGCGTGCGGCCGCCATTCACCTCTCTCGTGGAGCACTGGGATCCGGAAGGGACTTCACACACGTCTCTGCGTCCTCACGTTGGTAGCTAGGAGCTGCTCGACCACCGTAGGTTCACTGCCACATATCCCTACGCGTTTCTTCCGTCCTTGCGGATTTCATCAGGGGATGGATACCACACTGAACTGCCTGGTGTTAAATAGTCCCTTTGACCAATGCCTAATGTTTTTTTCACAGCTGTATTCAGTTCAATGGGCAATGTTTAAGCTAATTTAAACCTGGTGCAACGATTTTCATCTACAAATGAGTAAAATAAAGAATAATCAATTCACATATAAACATCTTTGAAATAAAAACAAATACATAATCTAATATATGATAAATTGGAACATATATATCTAAATACTGAAAATAAATTGCTTAATAATATTTACCAACAAAAGCTAATATTACATAATAAATAATATAACCTATTGCACCTAATCAAATTAAAAACGAATAAAAAGAAAACATAATAATTAGTAAATTAACCATATATGTAAAATCAATAAAACTCATGTTATATAATAGCCCTTGTTAAAAAAATTCAAACATTGAATGCTTTAAGAGGACAACCTAATATGAATTGTTTTGTTGAATCATACTAGCCCAAATGTATGGCTAGTTACAACTCATACTATTAGAGATAATCCATGTAATAGGAACATTATAGAATGTTAATTTTAGCTTGTTTTGGAGAGTAGATGGAAGTTAATACTCTCCGTGTATACTGCAAAGGAAGAGATGAAATGACAATCGTGTTAATGCTGTGATGTTTCATTTATGTAAGTGTTGAGACCTTATATCTGTTATTGTATTATCGTTAATCAAATGATAGAATAGGAAAATAAATTTCACATAAATAATTGACCTCATATTATTATATAATCATTATTTATAATTGTACTAACCCCAATACGATTGATTGTATGATTGGAGATAAGGATACCACTGTTCCCACTTACGGTCAACACTGGTCTCCTGGATGGAAATACTAAAGTGACATAAATATTTGAATGATGTATGAATATTCAGAACAAACTCCCTATTTGTATGGGGAATTGGAGATTACGATGGATAGAGCCCACGTAACAAATGAAGAAAGATGAACCAAGAAGCAGCAATACGTGCGACGTAACATCGCTATATACATGCATTAAACACAATAAAGGTCTTGAAGCAGTCAAGCATTTTCTTCACTTGGATAGTAATTTAGGCAACACACAGTCCACATTTATTTTACAGGCAATTTCATTCATATTAGAGCACAATTATTTTCTTTTTGAGGACACATATTATTTGCAGATCTGTGGGACGGCCATGGGCACGAGATTTGCCCCCAGCTATGCTAACCTCTACATGGGTTTGTGGGAGGAACTCAATGTGTGGGGTGATGCGGATCTGGGGGCGAGTCTCGTGTACTATGGCCGTTACATAGATGATTTAATCTTAATTTGGGATGGCGAATTGGAACATTTAGAACAAAAACTATTATCATTCAATCAAAATGGCATGGATCTAAAATTCACATTTAACACCAACAAAAATAGTATAGTGTTTTTGGATCTTGTATTGGAGGCCAGTCCTGGTGGTGACATCATTATGAAAACTCACTTTAAAAGAGTTGCAACAAATAGCTATTTACATAACAATAGCAATCATTATAAAAGATGGCTTGCCAACATCCCCAGGGGCCAGTTCCTCAGAATTAGGAGGAATTGTTCCTTACACTCTGACTATCTGGCCCAGGGGGAATTACTGTTATCAAGGTTTTTAGCCAAGGGGTACAATAGACATACCATACTGGAAACATTTCGACAAGTCAGTCTGTTAGACCGTCAAACCTTACTTAACAAATCTAATAGGGAGGAACAGAAAACGGTTGAATCTAAAGATAGATTCAAGTCACCACTATTCATTACGACTTATAACAATTCAGTAAGAGGTATCACAACAATTCTTAACAAACATTGGAAAATATTACTAAATGACCCTATAATTGGGAATAACTTACCAACACATATCCCAATTGTATATAAAAAAGCCAGGAATTTAAAGACCATGTTGGCTCCAAGTCGCCTGAAACTAATTATTGATCTCCCCATTAGTAGACCAATAACAAATGGAAATTTCACTTGTGGTAGAAGTAGATGCTTAACTTGTAAATACATGTGTGAGACTGACCAAATTAAGTCTCATCACAATAAATCTATACATAAAATCAAAAGTCATATGGACTGTCTATCTTCCTTTGTTATATATGTACTGCTGCGACACACTTTATTCGAGCAAATACCCAGTATGTACCTGGCAGATACCTGGAATGCGCCGCTCCTCACCTCTGACAAGCCCCGTTGCATTTGCCTTCCCAGCCTGGGTTCATGCCTGGCTAATGGGCGGCTGATCTGTTAAATGATAATGATTAGGATTTAATAGGCTGCAATGCTTCGCGTGTCTACCAGATGGCATAAATTCATGAATTGTAATGCAGTATATATATATACTGTGCAGTATTGCAGCCAGCGGGAATAAAATGCTTCAATCCCTGCCTGGAAAATAACTCAATGCACTCGGGCAGAAAACAGTCACAAACCTCAATACACCCGGGTATACCCGAATTCGTGGGACTAGCCGAGCTCGAATAAAGTGTGTCGCCAGTGTAATCACATGTCTATGTGGATACCAATACGTGGGGAGAACCACACGAACTCTAAGTACAAGATTCCTGGAACACAGACGAAACATCATACATGGCATTACAACTCATAACCTGTCTAGGCATTTCCTGGACAAACATAATAAGGATCCATCCTCTTTAAGAGTCTTGTGCTTGGAACATGTTCCCCTAACTGTACTAAGTGGTGACAGAGTTAAGAAACTGAATTTAAGGGAGACCTACAGGATATATATGTTAGAAACGTTGAGTCCAGTAGGTCTCAATGACTGTATCGACACAAGCACCATTGTTTAATGTATCTCGTGTTTTCACTATTGGGTTCTCGGAGGTCTGGGTTGAGCATGTTTATCGTGCTTCCTTTGGGTTCCCGGTCGGTGTAGGCAATGAGAGACCACTGGTCTGAATTGTATTTATCACAATTACACAAACACTACATAAACATTATCAAATTCCATTAAAAGTTTTTACACTTTAATAATACACCGATTATTTAATAATAATTAAAACACATTTTAGGTTTGCACTATATCACTTAATACACACATATTCAAATAGAATCATGTGAATCAATTTTTATTGATTTTTTGTTTATGTTTAATTAACATTATTATCGCACAGTACACATAATTTCTATATTTAATCAATTAATAATTCACCTATTTTTCACAATAAACTCTGGATTGCTGCTTCTTGGTTCATCTTTCTTCATTTGTTACGTGGGCTCTATCCATCGTAATCTCCAATTCCCCATACAAATAGGGAGTTTGTTCTGAATATTCATACATCATTCAAATATTTATGTCACTTTAGTATTTCCATCCAGGAGACCAGTGTGGACCGTAAGTGGGAACAGTGGTATCCTTATCTCCAATCGTACAATCAATCGTATTGGGGTTAGTACAATTATAAATAATGATTATATAATAATATGAGGTCAATTATTTATGTGAAATTTATTTTCCTATTCTATCATTTGATTAACGATAATACAATAACAGATATAAGGTCTCAACACTTACATAAATGAAACATCACAGCATTAACACGATTGTCATTTCATCTCTTCCTTTGCAGTATACACGGAGAGTATTAACTTCCATCTACTCTCCAAAACAAGCTTAAATTAACATTCTATAATGTTCCTATTACATGGATTATCTCTAATAGTATGAGTTGTAACTAGCCATACATTTGGGCTAGTATGATTCAACAAAACAATTCATACTAGGTTGTCCTCTTAAAGCATTCAATGTTTGAATTTTTTTAACAAGGGCTATTATATAACATGAGTTTTATTAATTTTACATATATGGTTAATTTACTAATTATTATGTTTTCTTTTTATTCGTTTTTAATTTGATTAGGTGAAATAGGTTATATTATTTATTATGTAATATTAGCTTTTGTTGGTAAATATTATTAAGCAATTTATTTTCAGTATTTAGATATATATGTTCCAATTTATCATATATTAGATTATGT
This sequence comes from Ascaphus truei, assembly GCF_040206685.1. Classification (NCBI taxonomy): domain Eukaryota; kingdom Metazoa; phylum Chordata; class Amphibia; order Anura; family Ascaphidae; genus Ascaphus; species Ascaphus truei. The sequence continues at coordinate 544,135,137 of NC_134483.1, forward strand.
ATTTGTTTTTATTTCAAAGATGTTTATATGTGAATTGATTATTCTTTATTTTACTCATTTATTGATGAAAATCGTTGCACCAGGTTTAAATTAGCTTAAACATTGCCCATTGAACTGAATACAGCTGTGAAAAAAACATTAGGCATTGGTCAAAGGGACTATTTAACACCAGGCAGTTCAGTGTGGTATCCATCCCCTGATGAAATCCGCAAGGACGGAAGAAACGCGTAGGGATATGTGGCAGTGAACCTACGGTGGTCGAGCAGCTCCTAGCTACCAACGTGAGGATGCAGAGACGTGTGTGAAGTCCCTTCCGGATCCCAGTGCTCCACGAGAGAGGTGAATGGCGGCCGCACGCTACAACTAACCAGCAGCAAAGGAAAGTAAAGATTCCCTTATCTCTGGGACAGCGGCTGATACAGACACAAGATCCAGCATTCTAAAGGACTTCAGATTACACAGAGGTGATCGTGGAGTCTTCAGTTGGTGCATGGGTTGGTCCCATAATATGCCTGATTTTATCAGACAAATTGTAAGTGTGCATTTGTCTTATCCGTGATGTATTAAAATTCATATCTGATTTTACACAAGGATCGGGCGCTTCTTTTCTCTTTTTTCTAAATAGGTGCTGTGGGAGTTCGGTGAACCCAATAAGAAGCAGCCTGTAGTTTTGTGAATCATATATCATGAACAATTTGAGGACTTAAGTATTTTTTGTGATCATTTACAATTGGTTTAATAATTATTTTTTCATTTTCAATACTCATTTTTTTGGTCCACTATTGTTATGACTTCAACTTTATTTATAATTAAGGTTAGGTTGGACCTTACATATTTATAGTTATTTTTGTGAATTTCTAAGAAATTCTTTTGTTTTCTATTTTTGATAGTTTTTGATCCATTTTTTGTCCATTTTTTTTTCTTTTTCTTTTTTGAACTTTATGCATACTTTTTCTTTTTAACACTTTTTTATATATTTTTATAATATTACAATTGGGCATATAATACGGCTCGTGCCATTTTTTAGATTGTTTTTTATATTGATATTTATCTGTTTGAACTCAATTTATCCACCTGGTGCAAACTCCTACCACATTTATCAGCACTGCAGCAATTTTGGTGTATTTGGTAAAGGGCGCTGTCTATAATTCTGTTACTTTGATATATATATATATATATATATATATATATATATATATATATATATATATATATACAGTATATGTACAGTACAGTACATATATATATATATATATATATATATATATATATATATATATATATATGTAACGGGTATTCCCTGTGAGTACAGACGCTACTACCTGCTGTGTATACCTGTGTGGCTCTCAGTAGTTTAAGCTTCCGCTCGGGGAGCCTGGGGTACATACATATAACACAATCTTGTGGTGCAACGCCTCCACCTGCGAGGGCTCCCGCCAGATGAGGAGTGGTTCCTCGCAGGACAAATATATATATCACACACACCGCATGTAAAATAACCAATGACTTTACTGTAGCAATACTTATTCTTATATCAACAGGTGTCCCTCTCTAGAGGAGACACTAACTACTGCGTCTTGCAGGACGCTCCCACCTACACCGGGTGATCCCACCCCGTGTCCAATAACCCCGTACAATATGTCCCGCACCCTTAAAGTGAGATGATATGTGTGACTGCACAGCCACTGGTCCCGTGTGAGTATAATGTAGGATAGTTGGTGCACTTGGTGATAGTTACCTGCCAAGCACTCAAGTGCCCGGGCCTGCCAAGGAGCTTCACAAAGGATCCGACGACTGCCGAATACAGGAACTACCGTCCGGGGCGATCCCACCCGGATGGCTACTGCAGCGGCAGTGGAGGTGTGAGCCCAAACCTCTAGATGGACGCGCAGCGTCCGCTGTGTCCCTAACTGACGCTGAATAGTAAAGGGCAGAGTCCCTAACCTGGGGCCTGTCCCTGCAACACTCAATGCTACTGGTGGCTCAGGGCTATCTGGGGCCCAGGGGGCTGCTGGCCTAGTGCAGGGAGTCACTGACTCCTGCACCCTACCTCTTTCCCCTAGCTGCTCCTGACGCCGACTAATGTGCCCCAAACCCCACGAAAAGTATCTATTCTCCTCTGCAGGGAGATGCTGTAGCCCTATTGGCTCCCTGGGGTCATGTGGGGCGCTCCTGAGGCTCATGGGAGATGTAGTCCCTTCTGTGAGCCCTCTCCTGATTGGCCATGCCGTTCGCGCGATCACTGAGCATGTGTGAGTGTCTGTGGGCCTCCCGGCGCTTGGCTCTCACTGCGCATGCACAACGCAACTGGCAATGGCGGCGACCTGCACCGAGAGCCGCCGGTAGCTCCGCAACGCGACCGCGGCCCTAGCAACGGGCCGCACACATCCCCGGCGACCGGCCGCATTCCAGAAAGAGGCGCGCTATGCTCGCAAACGCCCCCGCACCTCTCCAAGAGCGGCTGCTGTGAGTGGGGGGGGGGGGGGTGCGCACTGAAATGGGGTCCTGGCTACATCCTCCCCCTGGTAAAAACCCCAATGTCCTCGCTTGGGACACAACTCAACCATGTACAGAAATTATATAATAAAAATGCAGTTCAATAAATAACTTAGAACATTCGCATTGACTTTATACGATGTTGCACAATTCTGTGAGCGAAACCCAGTGATTCAGTGTGGCGCTAAAACACAGTGATAGTGATATTTAAATAATATTAAATGATATATTGTGTAACTGAAAGAAACTCTCAACCTTCCAGGGAATATACACTGATTCCCTCACAAAACGTATGAATCCAGGACAGGAAGGGAGCAGGATCATCAGGAACACCCAGAAAAAAACATACAATAACAAATCATAGTGTAGTACTTATGGACAATTGTGGGTCAGAATTCAAGAAGAAACTTGGCTCTTACGAATCGCCTACTTACAAGAAGCAGGATAAAAAACAGCGTTTTTGTATGTAAAGTTGAATAATATATTCCTCCGCCTAAGATAGCAGCATACAGCAGTCACTGATGATAGTAAGCTGGATAGTGTGATCGCCGGGGCTTTCGCTCTCACAAACCAGCAACCGCATTCATACAGAGAGAAGAGGGAAACATAGTGTGTACCAGGTAACACTAAACATTTATAGAAGAAGCATAGAAATGTGTACTCACAATGCAACGTGTGAGCACATTCACATAAAGGTTTCTTTGAATATCAGGCAGCTACACGAACGGCTTGGCAGTTGGAAATGTCCTCCACTCCACTCAGAAATCCCCTCCTCGAGGGTGCCCCCTCGTCCGGATAGATGGCGTCTGACGTCACTTCCTGGCCTTGGAGTGACGCCTTTTCCGGTAAGGACGGGAAGATCAGGGGGTATGGAAGACTCGCCGAGCCGCAGCAGCAGTGCCTCTGGGGTTGGAGCAGGCTATCAGACCGTCAGTGTATGATGCAGCTGTACTCTGTCTCCTTCCTTAGCTTGGCTCAACGCGTTTCACTGCATCCGCAGCTTCCTCAGGAACAATAATCATGTCCCCTAATGGGTGTTACTTAAATAGCATCATCAATTGAGATACTAATTGAAAACACATTTAATTAATTTACACACAGATTCTCCCACAAGGGTACACAATTCTGTGGCCAAAAATATCGACGCATAAAATACATATAATAAATTTAATTTTAATCACTCTATATTAAGAGGTACTAGAAATAAAAACATAATTAAAAACTATGATTAAAAAACTATGATCATAATAAGACTCAAGTTGATAGTAATTAAATGGAGAGGATCCATATGCATACACAGGGGGAAAAAAAAGAGAGAAAGGACATTGATTAGTTAAAGGGACATAGGTATAAAATAGACCAGCATGAGTTAATATAAAAGAATAAAAAATACAGATTAAATATGTGAATTATATCAAAATAGCCAAAGTGCATAGTGCAATAAATAGAGTGCAATAATTAGAGGAAAGGTGCAATCTCAAAATCCACATTAAGACCATTTGGCGTCAAAGTGTTGAGTTTATGTACCCAGTACATTTCCCTTTTACTTAGGTCTAAATTTCTGTCTCTACCTCTCCAATGTTGTGCCACATGTTCTATAGCAGTAAATTTTAATCCTGCTACATTGGAGTTGTGGAATATGGAAAAATGTTTGGATACATTATGGGTCTGAACACTTCGTCTAATATTACTCAAATGCTCTATGATACGTGTCTTAATTGCTCGTGTTGTTTTACCCACATATTGTAGCCCACATGGGCATTCAAGAAGGTAAATGATGTGGTTTGAATTACAATTCATGTATTGTTTTATGTTATATTCCTCATTTCTGTTGTTACTCTTAAATTTCTTTTTTTCTTGGTTTTTATGTCTACAGGCGGTGCATGAACTACACCCATAGAATCCTTCTAATTTTTGAAGCCATCCATTTTTATTTTTATTTGATTCAACCATTTTAATTGCACTTGGTGCTATCATCCCCTTCAGGTTTCTAGCTTTTTTAAAAATCACCTTGGGGTGTTGTGGCATATTATCCTTCAGAATTGGGTCATTTAATAAAACATGCCAATGTTTGTTGACTATTTTCTTGATATTGTTTGATTCTTTATTAAAAGAAGTTAAGAATGCTGTGTCAAAATTTGTGTTTAAAACTTTCTCTTTTTTATTTGGTATTATTAGATCCTTTCTATCTAGACAGTTAGCCTTTTCAAATGCAACGTCCAGGAGTTCTGGATTGTACTGTTTTTCAACAAAGCGTTCTTTTAGTATATTGCACTGATCATTAAATACCAATGTATCAGTGCAATTACGGCGCATCCTCCTGAACTGATTATAAGGGACATTGTCCATCCATAAATTCTGGTGGCAGCTTGTACGTAAGATGTAGTTATTGCTGTCCACTTCCTTAAAGTAGGACCTAGTTTTTAGAATGCCATTCTCTATATAAATATTGAGATCTAAGAAATTAAGGGAACTTGTACTAGTAGCAGAGGTAAATTGCAGGTTATAATTATTTGTATTTATACCTGACAAAAAGGCGTCCAAACTTTCCTGACTGCCTTGCCAAATCAAAATCACATCATCGATGTAGCGCCGCCAAAGGACAAGGTCCGCCCCCAGTACGCCACCGGGCCATATGTGCTGTTCCTCCCAGAGTCCCATAAAGAGATTGGCATAACTGGGAGCAAACCTCGTACCCATGGCGGTACCACATCTCTGAATGTAAAAGTTGTTATCAAACCAAAAATAATTTTTGTCAAGTATAAAACAAATGCTATCAAGAATGAATTGTATTTGCTGTTCATTCATATCTGGATCTTGTTTAAGAAAGAAGCTCACTGCTTCACAGCCCAAATTTTTCTCTATAGACGTATAGAGAGACGCAACATCTATAGTGGCCATGATGAACTCATTCTTCCATGTTACGCTCTCTAATAAATGCAATACGTCTGCAGTGTCCTTCAGGTGCGATTTGAGTGTCTTCACATGATCTTGGAGGAAAGTATCAATATAAGCTGACAAATTTGATGTCAGAGAGTTAATCCCGGAGATTATCGGTCTCCCGGGAGGTTGCGTCAAACTCTTGTGGACCTTAGGCAGTGTATATAATATTGGCAATTGGGGGTGTTCTTTAAACAAGAAATTATATTCGCCTTCATTTAATATACCCAATTCCTTACCACGATCCAAAAGTGTTTTTAAATCATTTGTAAAGGTAGCAGTAGGATTATATTTTAGAATTTCATAAGTCTTTTTGTCTCCTAAAAGACGGTGGGCCTCTTTTAGATAGTCATCTCTATTTTGGATGACTATCCCTCCTCCTTTATCAGCCTGTTTAATAACTATGTTGGTATTATTTGTTATTTCTTCTAGGGCATCCCTCTCTTCCTTATTCAAATTATTTCTCATTTGTGATTTGTTGTTTTTCTTTGAGAGCTCTTCAAAATCTTTGACAATTAGGTTATAAAAAACCTCAATATGATTCCCTTTACAGTAAGTAGGATTAAAGGTCGATTTATTTTTAAGAGTGGTATGCTTAAATTTGTCATTTTCTATTTCAACAATTTGAGTGGAGCGGAGGACATTTCCAACTGCCAAGCCGTGTATGTAGCTGCCTGATATCCAAGAAACCTTTATGTGAATGTGCTCACACGTTGCATTGTGAGTACACATTTCTATGCTTCTTCTATAAATTTTTAGTGTTACCTGGTACACACTATGTTTCCCTCTTCTCTCTGTATGAATGCGGTTGCTGGTTTGTGAGAGCGAAAGCCCCGGCGATCACACTATCCAGCTTACTATCATCGGTGACTGCTGTATGCTGCTATCTTAGGCGGAGGAATATATTATTCAACTTTACATACAAAAACGCTGTTTTTTATCCTGCTTCTTGTAAGTAGGCGATTCGTAAGAGCCAAGTTTCTTCTTGAATTCTGACCCACAATTGTCCATAAGTACTACACTATGATTTGTTATTGTATGTTTTTTTCTGGGTGTTCCTGATGATCCTGCTCCCTTCCTGTCCTGGATTCATACAATTCTGTGAGCATCACAATCACAGATTGGATTTTGCTCCGAGACCTCTGCTGAGCCTCATAATGGGGTGCCCCAATTTGATCATAGGTTACCCGATTTGGAGGGTACCTGACTCTTTGGCTCCTACGAGCTGTTCTTCAGCAACTCCCTTTGGGGAGTAATAAGTACAGTCCTGAGGCTCAGCCTCTTCCCTTGAGGGGAGAAATGTCTCTGAACAGTCTCTGTTGGGTACAAAGCTCGGGCTCTGTGGATCCAAAGCCTGGCCTGTTGGTGCCACCTTAGTAGGCGTTGGCCTACAGGGCCTTTACCCGTAGCTCCTCCGGGAGATGCCCCTTCTGTGGAATAGTCCCTTGGAGAGGGTCCTTCCATAGGGTCTTCAGGAGTTTCAGAGTGGGTTTCGTTATTTACTGTCTCTTGACCCAGCTCTGATAAGTCGGACTCACCGTTGAGCGGTGTGGCCCGTATTTCTTCTTCGTCGTCTCCCACTTGGGGGATGGGGAGAAGGTGATTACGATGCCAAACCTTTACCCGGCCATCAGTGTCTTTGATGCGATAGACTGGGAGGCCGGGCATCTGTGACTCTACTTCATATACACCGTCTCTCCACCGGTCCGCCAGTTTATGTTTTCCGGGGACTCCCAGATTACGAAGCAACACAGCGTCCCCAGGACGTAGCTCCCGATACTTGACTTAATTGTCATATCGTCTCTTATTGCCAGCATTCAGTTTAGCTGTAGACTTCTCAGCCTGTTGGTAAGCTTGCTGCAAACTGTCCTTTAGCCTTTGCACATACTTGAAATGGGTAGCATTGTGTATCCCATCCGTTGATACTCGAAGACGCACATCTACTGGGAGTCTTGCCTCCCGCCCAAACATAAGGAAGTATGGGGAGAATCCAGTGGACTCATGGCGAGTACAGTTGTACGCGTGTACCAAAGCTTCTACGTGACGACTCCATTCCGTTTTCTGCGCACCCTTCAGGGTTCCGAGCATGTCCAACAAGGTGATTTGGCGATGTTCAGCATTTTGAGTAATTCTCGGATCAGAGTGCTCTCAAAATCCCGCCCTTGGTCGGAGTGAAGTCGGTTTGGAAGACCGTAGTGAACGAAGAACTTCTCCCAAAGTATTTTTGCGACTGTGATGGCCTTCTGGTCTTTTGTGGGGAAGGCCTGCACATACCGGGTGTAATGGTCCGTGATGACCAGCACGTTACAGATTCTTCGGTCATCAGGTTCAATAAACAAAAAGTCCATACACACCAGGTCCATTGGACCAGAACTCTTGAGATGGACCATGGGTGCTGCTCTGGTAGGCAAAGTCTTGCATTGCACGCACCGGGAACAACGGCGGCAGTGTTGTTCCACCGCTTCCCGCATCTTAGGCCAGAAGAAACGGTCTCGGACTAACCCAAAAGTCTTCTCTACACCGAGGTGCCCATGCTCATCATGTAGAGACTTCAACACAATATATCTCAAGTTTTGGGGTAGAACCAGTTGTCGCCTATCAGGGTTGTTGTGATATTGGACTACCCTATAGAGCAAGCAATTGTCTATCTCAAACTTGTCCACCTCACGCATTAGCAATGCGATCAGGTCTCGGGGAGCACTTTTCAGAAGAGCGGGATTCTTTCTCTGAACAGCTTGCCGAATGATGCTGATTACTGGATCTCTTATTTGATAGTCCAGTAACTCTTTCCATCTTATGACTTTGTCATGGGTTATGTTCATTCCCTTGGGATCGCAGTAGATGGCGGGAATAGCCTGTGACTGGCATCCTAACGAATCTGCAACTCGTAGTTCGGAGAAGGCCACCTGATCATTGATGACGGCCGCTATGCTACACATTGCTCGCATCCCAGGCCCGGGGATCTCTTCCCATTCATCATCATCGGGGGTAGCACTTAATCCTGGTCATCGTGATAGAGCGTCAGCTCCAATGTTCAAAGGCCCCAGCTTGTACTTCAGAGAGAATCTGTAGTTACATAGGGTTGCCAGCCATCGGTGTCCTGCTGCATCCAACTTGGCGGAAGTATTGATGTACAGTACATGAGGGGATTGTTATCCGTCCTTACCTCAAACATAACACCATAGAGGTAATCATGAAGTTTCTCTGTGATCGCCCATTTGAGAGCCAGGAACTCTAGATTGTGAACAGGGTATTTCTGTTCACTGAGTGTCTGACTGCGGCTGATGTAGGCTACAGGCCGAAGACCCTCTGAGTGCTTCTGATGTAAGACAGCGCCCAGTCCATTGAGACTGGCATCCACATGCAGAATGTATGGTTGTTCTGGATCGGCATACGCAAGCACTGGTGCTTCAGTCAGGCTTTTCTTCAAGTTCAGGAAGGCCCGCTCACACTCGAACGTCCACATATTGCCAAACGGTTGACGGCCCGACGTGGCCTTCCTTCCGGTATCTTCAGAGTATATCTTCAACAGATTGTTCAGGGGTTTAGCTCGACTAGAGTACCCTTCCACGAAGTGACGGTAATACCCACAGAAACCCATGAATGATCTTATTTCCGTGACATTCTCGGGACGCGGCCAGTTCACTACCGCTTCTACTTTGGCTGGATCGGTAGCAATTCCTTGAGCAGACACGATGTGTCCCATGTAGGTCACCGAGGTGTGACAAAACCGACACTTGTCGAGGGATAACTTCAATCCTTCTTTTCCAAGACGGTCTATCACCTTCAGCAGCCTCTCTTCGTGCTCTTCCAGGGTCTTCCCGAAGACAATGATGTCGTCCAGGTAGACAAGACACTCCTGAGGGTTCATGTCCCCGAGTGGTTTCTCCATCAGTCGCTGGAAGGTAGCAGGAGCTCCACATATACCTTGGGGCATACGTGTAAATTGGTAGAAGCCCAGGGGGCAGACGAAGGCTGTCTTTTCCTGGTCCTCTTCACTCATAGGTACTTGGTAGTACCCAGATGGCAAGTCTAGCACACTAAGCCATTGGCTCCCGGTTAGAGCACTCAGGATTTCTTCAATGCGAGGAAGGTTGTATTGATCGGGTACCGTACGATTATTCAGAGTCCGATAATCGATGCACATCTTACAGATCCATTCTTCTTCCTTACCACCACTATGGGTGATGCATAAGGACTCCGAGACTCCGTCAATATCCCAGCGGTCTCCATTTCCTTCAGGACATTCCTTACATCGTCCACATCCCTGGGGGCGATGCGACAAGAGCTTTCACGGAACGGAGTGGCGTCACTCAACCTAATGGTGTGTTGGGCGCTGCGACTGCGGCCCACATCCATCTCGCTTGTGGAAAATACCGTCCTTCTTTCGTTCAGCTTAGCCGTCAGTCGATCCTTCCACTCAGTTGGCAGTGTCGAGTCTCCGAAGTTGAAATGCAGATCGACTAACTGCTCACCCACTGCAGCGGCATTCACCTGGGGCACTGTTTCTACCGAGCTGACAGGATATATGCTGCCCAAACTTTGTCCTGCATCAATGTCCATCGGGAATGGCGAGATATTTTGAACATACACGTAGGTTCGTAGAGGAATTTTGGTCGTCCACTCTCTCACTTCAGGTATTACCCTATACCCTCTCTGGGTCTCTTCCTCAGGGGTACTCTCCAGAGAGAACAGATGATCGGTCTCATCTCGGTCGGGATAACAGCACCAGACGGCCATGCGTTGCACTCCCCCTGGTAAAATGGTCGTCAGTCCGCACTGACGATTGTAGAGGTCCCCGTGAAGCTCTAAGGCATATACTCCATTGCACTCCTCTCTCAGTACAGGGTCAAGAAGTGGATTGGCCATTGGCAATTCATTGGTCTCTTTCAGGTAGGCTCTGATTACGGCTCGCACTATATCCGTATTTGTTCCCAAGATGACCGGGTACTGACACTGTCCTTGAGGCTTCGGGCATACCATTGCCTCCACGTGCATGGGATGTTTCTTACCGGTATTTAATTGCAGTATTTCTAGTTGAATTCTCACAATCCCATCAATGGGGTAATCTTCATTGCTCAACCCCCTCACCTTCATATGTTCCGCCGACCGCAGGGGACAGTGCTTAAGGTTGGTCGTAGAATGGTCGGTAGATTATGGTCACTTGGGACCCAGTGTCCAGTAAAGCAGAGGCATAGACTCCTTCTACTACCACATGCACGATGGCAGAGGGGCCTACCTGACAGTAACCATCCCCGGCCGGAATTCCATCGTCTGGGCTTAGGTCAGTAGGAGCTTCGGGAGGTGCAGGGGTGGCCTCGGATGTCTTGGCTTCTGTGGTCTGTATCCGACAGATCATGGACCTAGCCGAGCTTCCTTTACTGGGTGTTTTCTTTTCTTGGGTACCCCCATCCGGGCACTCTCTGGAGAAATGGCCTTTCTGTCCACAACCATAGCAGACGATATCTATAGGATCTAATCGTCTTGGGTAAGTGGGGGAGGATCTCCCCGATGTCCGGCCTTTCGTCGAGGGCGACTTGGGTGGCTCCTCTTCCTCTTTGACAGGTTTCTTGATCCGGCGAACAGAGGCTCCCGGGATGTCACTCGCAGGGGCCTGTATGCAGCTTGGTATAGGCTTCATGCCCTTTGACGATCCCCAAAATGGCCATGAAGGTAGGGGGAGGCACCTCCATTAGTGAGCACCTGATCATGATCACTATGTGATGCATGGGAATGGCCCCTCGGAGGAACTGCTTGCACCAGTATTCGTCTATCTCTGAGGCTAGGATGAGGCCGCAAGTTTGCAATTTCCACAGGACGACCTGGATTCCTTCTCCTTCTGTCGGAGACCGTAATATTTGAACTACAGCTCACTCTCCTCTTCATCTTTGCCATAGATCTGGACCAACAAGTCTACCATCTGATGAGCAGAGAGATCAGGGTCTTGGTCACGCTGTGCACTGACCATGGTGGTTGCTGGGGGTCAGAGGCTTTCCAGGATTCTCTGACGTCTGACCGGTTCAGAGCAGGGCCATTCATCGATCACCTTGAGGGTGTGTTCCTTCCAAGACTCGATGCTTTCCTCGCCTGCGGGGACAGGAACCATTCCTGAAAACGCCTTCAACTTCCTGTAATTTTGGGATTGGGTGGACGTAGTTATCGCTTCCACAAGCTGCGGGAATGTCACTCCTAGCATGGAGCCGCCACTGTCTGAGGAACTTGCGATCCCCGCTCCCTGACTGTTAGAGGTTGGGGTGAAGTTGTTCACTAACCGGTTAAGGACCGGTGATGTTGGCGGGCTACCGGCCCAGCTGGTGACCACTTGGCTAGCATCAGAAGAGAAGGTCACTCGGGGTAGAGATATGTCTGATCTGATGGGTGTACTGGCGGCCATATCTTTGTCTTCCCAACCCGCATGTCTGGTAAGGGAAGTTACGTGACTGGAAACGGTTCCAGGGTAAATTAGAGGGCAAAGTAAACAGGTAAAGATCAGTATCCATCTGCTCCGTGAAGAAATTGTAGGACTCACCAGCAAAGAAGTTAAAAACTAATTTATTAGACTACATAAAAAACAAAACAAAAAAAAGAGTACAAAGTACTCTCCCACGCGTTTCACGCCCACTATGGCGCTTTTTCAAGGAGTAGTGAGATGGGGGAGGTCCTGAGTATTTAACACACATCCCCGTCATAAAATACAGCTGTTTGAAATAATTAATTAATCTTGTCTTGCAGAAAGAATAGAAACAAGATACAGAGAGATGAGAAAAAGAAAAGGAGAGAAAAAGAAAAAAAGAGAATAAAGAAGATAAAGAAGAAAACCTTCCTGCAAAAGAACAGACCACAGGAATGACATATATAGCAATTAAAAAAAATGATGTAACACCTTATTGTTTACGTCTGAATAATGTTTATTGGTCAAGTTGATGTCATTATTTCAAATTGCCATCCTTTTACAGATATTAGCTTTAGTGATTGTTTAATATATTATTTGTTTATTTCATTTGATCTATTCATGTATTATATATATTTTTTTATTGCATTTATTTATTTTAAGACACAAAAACCGACGTTTCGGTCCCCCAGTGGGACCTTTCTCAAGGTGCTAAACGTCGGTTTTTGTGTCTTCTATCAAATATAGAAAATGTATGATTTAATTACCTGCGAGCTGTCCCTTGATGTCGTGTTGCAACCAGTATCGTATGGTATATATATATATATATATATATATATATATATATATATATATATATATATTTATATGCAGTGTATGTACAGTACAGTACAATGGGACTGTTAGGTACACTTAATGTACATGTAACCCCCTGTGTGATAAGCTACACACACACACTGCCCCCTGGCAGGTTCTGTGACGATCGAGAGGATTTGGCCCGGGATTAAAGGCCCCAATTGGCCACCCTCTACCATCATCAGGGAAGCAAGGGGTTAACTGGACTGAGGTCCAGTAATGTGTTTTTACCTCGCTTCAATATCCAAATGCTCATTCCCCTGTGCAACTGTATTGTGTCATCCTAGTGTTTGCACCCACACATACACTAGGGTTGCAGTGGGAGGGAAAGGGTTAATGTTAAAACAGTGATTCTAGCCCTTTGTTTAAATTACCCTCAAAGATGCCTGCCTACTAAATGCAAATGGTAAGGAGAGCGACCAAATGGGTAGGAAACAGCCCTGATCAAAGGCCCAGCCACTCTACCTGTTTGCAGGAAGCTAGAGTCGGTTGTGAGCGTTAAAACTCACACTTACAAACCATAGTATCGTGCCATGTGGTAGACTGGCCAAACGCCTCTGATTTAGGAGTGGGGCTACAGAATGAGTGACCTTATTAAATATAGGATTATTATGAGATGTCCTTGGCTGAACGTGCTAACAGTTACATATGTGTATTCGTGGGACCAAGCCCCAACTAATGATTCTAAACACTTGATATCTAACAGATACTAAGAGCCAGATATTAATATCTCTCTTAATTTTAGAACTACATGGTAATATTTAGTCTCATTGGGAGCGTCATGTATGACGAATGTTTTAATATGTCTTGCGTGCCAGTAAGTATTACTTAACTGAAGTTATGAAGTTATTTACAGTGTATATGGGAGTTTTGAATCTGTTGTGAAAACTGCAAACTCCCTCTGTTATGGTAATAGGCAAGCAGAACATCTTGCTTGAATTTACATAACCTGGTGATCAAAGGCTAAATTGCCTAATTGTTTATTTTGGAGGCAGGAACCAAGAAACTGAATGTTTTTTTTAATGTGATACTTCACACTTCAATGGAAGCCAAAAGCGGCTTCAAAAAGCTTCAAAGACTTTTGCTAGCCTTTTCGGCATCTAGGCTTAAGAGATGAGTTTGACATGGTATTTAAGTCAGAGTCAACCCTTACTCAAATGTCTTCATGTATTGTCTTCATGTCTTCATGCCTGTGTCTTCATGCATGAGTCTTCAGTCATGGGCTGCATGTATTGCTGTGATGTCTTCATCTGAACATGAATTATGGAAGAAATGGCCCATCCTGTATCCTGATGGCTTTCTTGTCATAATCTTTAAGTAAGTGTCTATATTTTGCCTGTTATTTGTATATTTCGTGTGTTCACCTTTATCAAGGAATAAATTATATTTTATCATATCTAAGTCTCGTACCAGTTCAACCCAGTTATAGTTATATATTTTTTGTGTATTATTAATAGCCTGTCACAAAGCTCCCGTCACAGGTTCCGCCCCAATGGGCTCTAGACATGTGACTGTGATGGACATGAGAGCCGCCTATAATAACAGCTGTGGAAAAGGAGGGACTAATAGGGAGAGGAGCCTTTTAAGCAGTTGACAGCCATGTACATTTTGTTCCGAACACTGAAATATAAAACAATATGTAGATTTACATTGCATTGCTTCTTTTACATCCATATCTCCATCCCGTTCCTTTCTATAACTACCGCTAACACATTTCTTAAGTGTTTGTGTCACGGGGTCGGACCGCATGGCTGAGGTGGGGTTATATAAGCACCGACCTTAGACCGCGCAGGCTGATCCGGAATGCGAAATCCATAGTCAAACGAGCCAGGGTCGGGACTGGAGAGATACTCTGCGGCATATGCTGCTGCAAGGTGCCGCTATCTTGGGAATACTCGCGCATGCACAGTGCACCGTTAGTTGCGGTGGCCATAAAATTGCTCTGCACAGGACTATATGTCCCAGAAGCCCTAGGAGCTGCTTTCCATGTGGGGGTGCATAGCCAATAGGGCTGAAGAATCCACAGACCACGGAAAATTATACTTTTAGCTCACTTAAGACCGTGTGCTCAGTCGGAACAGGGACTGCAAGGGATTAGGTAGTGTCCGGGTGCAAGTGGCTCCCGGGCTAGGCCAGATACCCCACCCCCCCGCACCTCCAGGCCCCAGCTAGGCTCTACCCTGTCAGTTTGTGGTGCTATAGGGACGCTATCCTTAGCATTATAGTGATAGGCGCAGCATCAGTAAGAGACGCCACGTGGTAAACTGCGGCCTGTGGTGTGGGACCAGACCACCAGCCTTAAGAGACATTAAGGGACACACTCCAGCAGGAGATCCCTCAAGAGGTGGATTGGACCCACAAGGAGCGGAGGGATTCTCGGAGGCCTCACGTCGTGTGATCAGATGGATCATTCTGTTTCCTTCAACAGTACCTGGGTACAGGAGTGCCCAGGGAGGTAAAGTGCACCAATGGTCAACAGGAGTAGCGCTACTCACTACACTTGGGTGGGATTGGCACTGGGGAAAAACATCAGGGATATTGGTGCCCTCGCACCCTAAGTACTTTGGGGATATATACCTTGCATTATTATTGTTATGTTGTGTACTGCTATATTGCTATATATATATATATATATATATATATATATATATATATATATATATATATATATATATATATATATATTTGTTGTGCGTGTTCAGTAAATAATCCTGGTATATACCCTGTGTGTGTATTTACTGACTGTACTACTTCCTGTGAGGGGTTATCCTGCTGCGTTAGGATCCCTCCCAGGTGGAGGCACTGTAACCCGAGAAGCAAGACCACCCCAGGCCCCCAGCGGCGCAGGCTTAGGCCTTCTGTGAGCCACAGGTAACGGCAGCATGGGTAGTGTCCCTTAGTCATGGGGAAAGGGGGCTACACATGATACCTGGCGATAAAAAAAAATGGTTTGCACTGTTACAATAAATGGCAAATGGGACTGGTTCACATTAAGATGCAGTTAGAGTACTGTACACCACACTAAAACAGAAGTTAGTTTACCATCTGAAGAACTTACATCTACAAACTGTTCTCCATTTTAAATCCAGGCACGTTCTTCTTCTACTCTTTTAATTTTGTTCCCATCTCTTATCATTACCATGGGTGTCTGGCAGCCCTCGGGTGGTCCCTGAGGGTGTTCGGGGGCCTCCAGGTTGTCCCTGCGGGTATCCAGGGGTCCCAGGGTGGTCCCCGTGGGTGTCTGGGGGTCCTTGGGTGGTTCCCATGGGTGTCCAGGGTGTCCTCAACTAGTCCCTGCGGGTGTCCGGGGGTCCACGGGTGGTCCTCGCAGGTGCCCGGGGGTACCCGCTGGCCTGCGGTTCCAATACTGTGCCCAAGAAAACACAACATCCAATACTTTTAAATAAAGATGCCCATATATTATGGGCATGTTTTAACACTTTGCCAGTCAATGGTCAACCTAAAAATAAACAATCAAAAACAATATCCAATGCATTCAAAACAATCACCAAATAAACAACAAGCAAATAAACAAAACATTATTCAATTAAGCAAATACCAATTAAACACCAGAATTAACAATTAAAACCCCCAAAACAAAACCATCAATAAATAAAAGATAGCTCCAAATAAACACCATCAGTCAATATCAAAATACCAAAAATAATCCACTATTAAAATACAAACACCAAATACCACCCAGAAATATTCTACTGAAAACACCACCAAAAATGCCAGCACACGATATCAAAACACAAAATAAACAGCCTAAAAAAGGAAAAAACAATGTATAAAAATACATTTAAAATACATTAAAGCAAGCATTTGCACAAAAAAACATTGGTTGTCACTGTATGTATGTATTGTTCAGCACAGGAGACCACCTGCATATGTAGACAATTATTACAATGTATATTTTTACATTGACGATCGCCTGTAGGAGCAGTGCATGGAGCCGCAGCGTCTCCATGCAGCGTCTCCATGCAGCGTCTCCATTTTTAATGGAGATGCAGCGTCTCCACGCAGCTGTTACAGGCAGCGTTTTTTCTATCAGCTATCGCGCTGTAGAACCTACAGCACGACAGCAGGGGGGAAAAACAGGTCGCGATAGTGCAGTTTTGTGATCGGGCTTACACAAATGCCCTTCACTTGTTAGTGAATCCCGCGTTTGGCTTCATTTCTTTAAGCGCAATTTCAAAACTCAGAATCAGACGTAACAGCAATGATTTTACCACTGCTCTGTGAATGGCCCCCACTGTCTCAAACTGCAGACCAATCTCTCTTCTCCCAATACTATCCAATACAAGTGGTAGCTTGTAAGGCAACTTCAATCTACATGTATGCGGATGACACAATCATATATGCGCACAGCCCTAGCCTCTCCGACCTTGGACACGTATTCAATCTGACTTTTTGAGACTGGAAAATTGCATTTTCCAAAATACTCTGTTTTTAAACATTGACAAATCTGTAACTATGGTATTTGGGACTAAGGCTACATTTCTAAAGCTACCAGTGACAGAGCTACAGATCAGGAACAACCCTAACACCATTGTATATTGATATTCTGACATCCAAAACCTATGCCAAAATGGGTGTACTTTATAGGAACAAATCCTCCCTGAGTAGTTTGCCAGAAAGTGCATTGCATAGCAGAAGCTAATTCCAATTACCGACTATTGGGACATAGTATATGGTACAGCACCCTGAACTGACCTTGTACTACAATAACTAGATTGCCTATCCCTTGAGTCCAGATGTAAGGTACATCTCTCCTGTCTTGCCTTCAAATACTTTCTGGGCAAGCTACTGTAGTGCCCACGGTTATTCTAACACAAACCAGTGGCAATCGCCAAAAAGACCCAGGTACATGCTGGATACATGCCTTAAACTTGCCTTAAACTAAACCCAGTATTTCTGCATTGTTTAATGGCCCATGAGATTAACAGCGGGGGTCCCTGCTGTGTTAATCCTATGGGTCATTAGTCAATGCAGAAATGCCTTTAACTTGCCTTAAACTAGCCAGGTTACACCCAGCACATACCCAGAATGTAACCGGGCTAGTTTAAGGCAAGCTTTAGAATACTTGTGGTCTCGTCTGTACCCGTCTACCTGAACAGGCTCCTCACCCCTACCACATGCAGCACTTATCATCTGAGATCAGACTCAAAAAGACTGTTCATGTTCCTTAAATTCAAAAATGAATCCAGTTGTTCTTCCTTCTGTTACCATGCACCTCGTCACAGGAGACCAGCACGTGTAACACTTTTTACCGTCTGGGATCATTCACTCGGCAAAACAAGGTAGTGGAATAAAATGAGGTTTATTCGGGTGAAGACCGGGTACACACAATGAATATACAAAATACAGGAGAAATACACACTTACTGGGGGTCAGGGGTCGAAAACTAGCGTCAAATAGGTGCAGGGCGCTGTGACGGGAGGGGGTAACCAGGCTCTCAAATAAAGGTTAAGCCCGTTTTGGTTACCCCTGATCTGTGTATAAGGGTCCAAGAGAGTTAGCTCTTGGACCCAGTAACATTGTATCTCTGTCTTATACTGTATGTAATAAAAGTATTTTTGGTGTTTTTCCCTTTCTGGACATGCAGTCATGCAGGGATTGCTAGGATATGAGTTTCGGGGGGGTTTTGCGGAGGAACCGTTGACAGAATGTGCATAGGAGGTCGGGGTCCGGAGTTGTCGGTTCCCTGATAATGTACCCGGGAAACATGCCTGATCCTCAGATACATGTAGGCACATTGTCCCGGCAATACCTCCCCTTGAAAACGCAAGCGCGAATCACCACTAGGGTACCCTGCTTCAGCACAGCCCAGAAAGGAGAATGAGGCACAGGAATAAAAACATGAATTCCTGTAGCTGAGGGAATCCCTAGGTTAAGGGGGTACCCCAGCTATTGCCAAGGTGACCCACAACCAGTATAGGGTTTGTGGGTGCCCCAACAGTATATAAGGTTGAGGGGGGACTGTGAGAGTCCAGACTGAGTCCAAGGGAAAGTGTGTGGGGAATAAGGCAGATAGAAATAAAACTACACATTTTTTCATTTTCTGTCCCCTGTACCTGGGGGCTCAAAAGTGTATTAAAATATACTTTAATATAATGTAATGTGGTTTTACATTCATATCTGCTGGACATCGGAGTTCAAAGCAACCAGAGGATGCCCAGAGGTGTGAATAGCATTTGATCAGCGTGGAAAGGCAGAGTACTAGGTCCAAAGATAAATGGCATTCATCCGGGATGCCACTTGCTCACCCAGACCTGGTGGAGCCTGCCCCAGTGGGTGGTATTGTAATTGGCCGCACATGCGTGGAGGGTTCGCGCATGCGCAGAAGGTCCCCAGTTGAGGTTGCCATGGCCATTAAAGGGTAAAGATCACAGGGGGGATTACATCCCCCAGCAGCCACTGGGACAGCAGAAAACACATGGCTCCACACTGCCAATGGGGCTGCAGCATTCACCTGCCTGAGAAGATACATTTCACGGGCATAAGACACGCTAGTGAGTTGGAAAGGGGAAGGTAGGGTCTGAGTGCCAGTGGCACTCAGACTAGGCCAGAGAATCTCCTTAGGTCCCAGATAGGCCCCAATCACCTGTAGTTTGTGGCTGCTTCAGGGAAGGTCCTTAGATAGGGATGCTTCCCCATTTTACTGTAGTATCAGGGACACAGTGAAGACGCCGCGCAGTGATCGCGGCCTGTGGTCTGGGCTCAGACCACTGCGGTGTTATCAAAGACTCTTAAATGTGAGCCCTTCCTACCGGAGTCACACAACAAAGAGGCGGACGCCATCGCGGAGGACCACGTCGCTGGATCTGACGGATCCTCATTGCTAAGTCGGCCGCACCAAGTACTGGAGTACTCGGCAGGTACCTCAACAAAGTGCACCAACAGTTCACGTGATAGCGCTACTCCCTACACTTTTTGGTGGGCTGAACACTGGGAAAGGGACATCAGGGTATTGGTGCCTGGCACCCGATATACTTTGGGGCACTCACTGGTGGTACTGGGCGGGGTGTTCTCTATACTGTGTGGTGGTGTTATGTTATATGTGCTGTCAGTAAAGTTTGTTAATATATTCCGTGTGTGTTTACTATTACTATTGGTTCCTGTGAAGGGCTCCTTCCACAACGCTGGGATCCATCGCAGGTGGAGGCGCTGCACCGAGACGATAATGATACCACACCAGGCTACCCGTGGCGGAGGTTTGGGACCTCTTTTAGCCAACAGGTACAGCAGCACCGGTAATCTCTCTATTTAAGGGGGAAAGAGGGCTACATTTGAAGGCGCTGCTGAGATTATCAGGACAGGCTTTCCGCGAAGCAGAACGGGAAGATATGAGGTATGCTTCCCGCGAGAGTACCAGAGAAGAAGGGAGGCTAGGTGTAGTATCCACGGGACTCCGGCCTACCATAACCGGGGCTCAACTTTCCCACCAGGGAGCTACAGCCTACGCTGATCAAATGTACAAACTGTGCTGAAGCAGAGGGCTATTGCTGTTCTAGGTGCCCTAAGGTGGGTAGTCAGGATGCCTGAAGGTGGTGCTCTGGTTAACTGTGGAGAGGGTCTGCAATGCTGGCAGCCAAGAGGAGGTGACGCCCAGTAGTGTTAGGTGGGGTCTTAGGATGGGTGCCTGGACGTACTCAGGTGCCTGAACCTCTGCTGGAGGAGCCACCACAGTGCTACTAGCAGTGGATGCACAGGGAGCAACAGGGTACCCAAACTGGACTTTTATCGTGTAGCAGTGAAATCTCCCAGAGGGTGGGGGAACATGTGTTACAATTGTAAGGGTTTATTGGAGGTCTAGGAGGTGGGTAGTGGGGCTGTTGTATGTAATGTTTTGTATTGAGTGGAGCAGCATGGGTGAAGGGGGTAGTAGCCCCAAGGATGGGTGTTTAGGCCTACTGGGTGGTAGCGGGAGGGTTTAACCTCTTCATTACCTTAGCGGTATTAACCGCTAAGGTTATGAAGGGGTTATGTCCACACGCAAACCCCCCTCAAGGCCTAAATACTCACCGAGAGACAAATACCACCTTCACCCACCCCCGCTACCCACAATAAGCATGGCATGGGAGTTTAACCCCTTAATTACCTTAGCGGTTAGCCGCTAAGGTAATGAATTGGGCTGTAAATGCCTTTTTCAGGCATCTGATTCCTGCCGCGGGTCTCCGGTGCTAATATTAATGGGTATCTGCTCTGCAGACCCCGGGCATCAATCCCATGCAGGAAAAAGGCCTGATTTGTTCTAAGTCCCGCCTCTCTGCTCCTCGCCGCTCATCCCCAGCTTCTTGCCAACTTTTTTTGCTGAGGCGATTTGGAGAGAAATTCGCCATTCTAAAGTGCCGATCAGTCGCGAGAACCTGAGCGGGGCTACTAGAATACAGTGAGCTGGATAAGCTGGCGATGAGCGGCGGTACGTGGCTTATCCGGCAAAAATCCTGGCGATTTTTACTCTTATCGCCAGCTTCTCAGGGCTTACTGAATCACAGTAGGCTTTTTTGGCGAGAAGCTGGTGATAAGGGGATTATCGCTGCTTACTGCATGAGGCCCCATAGTAGGATAGCATTGATACTATAGGCCGGCGGTGGCCCTCAGGTGTTCCCCGCAGGCCTGCAGTACCAATTCTGTGCCCCCCCAAAAATTAAACAACACATAAATACTTTTCAATAAATACACACCCCCCTAACACATACATTATAGTAATGTGCAAAATTACTTTTATCCACATATGGATAATAGTGAATTTGCCCATTTAAAATACATATTGCACAATAAATACAATAAATACATATAGCACTCGCCCATGTCCGTCTGGCATGATGAAGGCCATCCTCATCTTCATCACCGTCCATGCCCCCTCCGATGCTGCAAAACATAAACAAGAATAAAAACAGCCAATGTAATGTCCCCTAACCCCTTAATCACCTTAGCGGTCATTAACCGCTATAATCATTAAGGGGTTAACCCACCCTCACCCACCACTCGGGAGGCCTAAATACCCTCCCTCACTACCTCCCCCCACCCCGTGAGGCCTAACCACCCTCACCCACTACCCAGGCGGGAGGGCTACCCACATACCCTTGGGGCCAATACCTCCTTCCCCCACCCCCAGTACCCACAATAAAAACTATACACAGCCCCACAATAAACATCATTATATTTATTAAATACATAACCCACCCCCTGTGCCCCCCATAAATACATGATCTATTATTTTACATAGAAATCCAGTCAGGGTGTAAATCCTGGTTGGACAAGAAACCCACAATTGCACTCTATGAGGACAAACAATAGGTGGGACAGAAAAAATAGTCCCAGGTTTGTAGCCTATTGTGCCAAACGACGCAAAACAAAAAAGCTTTATTAAAACATACTAAGGGACTAAAACAGGGAGTGTAGGGTATAAACACAAGTGTATTTAAAATTAGGTGGTGGTGACACAAAATAGAGGATAAAGGCTCCTCCAAAGCCCACCATGGAAAATCTCATATAAAGGAGAATGTGTCTCAAACTATGTATACGGTGTCAACCATGAAATATATCCACAGAGATACACAAATATTCCCGGTTTGAAGCTCCTAATGGTAAACTGTATAAGCGCTGGTTACCTTTATTCACACTGACAAAATATCAAGTAATTCCCTACAAGTAAGTGGGAGTACTGACATGACGTAGCAATTCGTGTGTGTGGTAACATAACCCAGACTGCTCAAAATACTGGTAGCATATAAATGTGCAACAAGCACAAAGTGATACAAGGTGTAGTACATGGGTAGTGTGTTCAGTAACACTGCAAATGAGAAACAGGGAAATTAGTGCTGCTGGCGTGTACACATAGCATATGGACACTTAGAATAACCTGTTTCATGGGTTCAGTTGCAGCCCATCAGATGTCACAAAATATGCCAGATCAAAGAGAACATACGGGCAGCATTTAACATGCGTATAGCCTAATATGTCAGGTAAGTAAATTAAGGCAGGAAAGGGAGGGTAAGTATATGCCAGCGCTTGATACTACCAGTATAACTGGGTGTATGTCAGTCTCCTCGGTACACTGCAGCTCCTAGCATCACGGGTCGCCTCCACCGACGTCAGAGGAGTGATGTCATCTAAAACCGACGGACCGTTTCGCGTAGAAAGCTACGCTTCGTCAGGGCAGGAGTGGTGTTGAAGACTACTCCACTTCTTCCTTAAATACCCTACCTCACAATAGGAGAGGCTGACGAGTCCCTAATAATTAGCTCATTGTGAGCTCTATGTTAATAGAGACTCTGGTCTAATCCTTTCAATGGAGGTTTACTTGTTTGTAGCTTGGCTAAACTAAAGCTGGATTGAAGGTTGCTTACAATCCTGAATATATTACTGGTGATGTGGGAACATGTTTTACCAGAACCCCAGGCATCACTAACATGTTGTGATACCACATAATTACACATAATATTGTGCAATAATGGAGGATGAATAAACACCCTCATTTGTCATGTTCCTGTGTCAATAATGTATGTGTGCACATATAGTGCACTGTGAAA
Source organism: Ascaphus truei (assembly GCF_040206685.1). Lineage (NCBI taxonomy): Eukaryota > Metazoa > Chordata > Amphibia > Anura > Ascaphidae > Ascaphus > Ascaphus truei. Next base: position 544,158,360 of record NC_134483.1, read on the forward strand.
GCAAGTCAGCAAAGAAAGAGGGGGGCTCAATCTGACTAGATGATATATCGCTTGGTATAGGGGGTCCGCTAACCAAAATACTGATGGAAAGCTAAACTCCAAAAGGGTATAGGAGTTAAAGAACCAATGTGGGTGGGCAAAGTCCCTAAATGGAGAGGAAAGTGGTGGGATCGTAGGCATGGATGGCCAGTCATCATCTCAGGTGACATAGGGATGGTGATGTAGGAATGTGAGCCCTTACATGGAACCGCCTCTATGAGTCAAAACAGTTCCGCTAGAGTATATGACTCCGTTTAAGAAATAGATCCCTGGGTCCCACTTAAATAATGATACGCCATCAACACTGGAATTCATACTTTAGTGTTTGTTAAATAAGTTGATATATGTAACCTCCTAGGTCAGCTGTTATCTAGACCTCAACATGCAGAGGGGGGATGATCATAAGAACGGTGTATATATGAACCCCTAATTGAGGCCATCTGGATATAGTCTCTGTAGAGTATATATCCACCTACATTCAACTTGCATTAAGTGTCAGTCCCAGTCTCCCTTCCTTTGTCCCCATAACACATGTTCAATGCACAAAAACTCACTGATGTCAGGTTACCATTATGAGCTTCATTGACGTGTTTCGCCACTGGTACATCTTTGTTATTTCTAATGGACCCTATGTGCTCAAGGACGCGTATTTTTAATTGTCTATGGGTTTTCCCCACATACCTCTACCCACATTTACAGGTAATAGATAAATTACCCCTGTGGTGAGGCAATTTATATAGTCCTTGATGTAGTGTGTTTTAGACTTTGGGCCCAAAAAGGTCTTAGTTTTAGGCATGTAAGTGCATGCTCTGCACTTACCGCAGGGAAATAAACCAATGGGTTTTGCATCTCCAAACCAAGTTCTCGGTTGCTCTCCTTGGTAGTGACTGTGTACTAATGTGTCTTGGAGGTTACGTGCTCTTTTGCATGTCATTGTGGGACTCTCCTTGAGAACCTGTTTAAGATCACCGTCCTCCATTAGTACGTGCCAATGTTTAGCAAAAATGTTCCTAATATTGTTCCGTTGGCTATTGTATGTGCCAATGAGGGTGGTGACTATCTGCTACCAGCAGGCTGTTAGTAGATGTGGCCTTCTGAAAATTGTGGTTTCCAGGCTCCCATCATCTTTCTTACTTATGGTCAAGTCCAGAAAGTTAATTCTATGCTTATCCACTTCATAGGTCAATTTGAGGTTATGATTATTCGTATTCAGCACACCTAGGAATTCACACAAGAGTGTCTCAGTACCAATCCATAGTAATATCACATCGTCAATATAACGGGCCCACAGTTCAATGTGGCCCATGAATCTATCCAGGGCATCGCTGAAGACCACGGTCTCCTCCCACCAGCCAAGTTATAAATTGGCATAGGTGGGAGAACACGTGGTCCCCATTGCGGTGCCCTGGATTTGATGATATATTTTATGGTTGAATAGGAAAAAGTTTTTAGTCAGAACAAAATGCAGCAGCTGTACAATAAATTTGTTGTGTTGTTCCAAATTACTACCTCTTGACCTAAGGAAATGTGATATGGACTGTATACCATAGTAGTGTGGAATACTGGTATAAATTCCCTCAACATCTAGACCTATCAGTAAGGTCTCATGCTGGACTGTTATACCCTCTAGCCTCAATAGCACATCCTTGGTATCCCTGAGGAAGGATGGAAGTGAATTAACAAAGGGGCGTAATACAACGTCTAAGTAATGACTGGTGTGAGATGTTAAATGATTGATTCCCGAGACAATTGGTCTCCCTGGGGGTGGAATTCTGCCTTTGTGTAGCTTAGGGAGATGATAAAATGTAGCTAACTGGGGATTTTTGATTAACATAAAGTCTTAGGCCTCGGTCCCGCTGCGCTCGGTGGCGCGGGCAGCCACACGCGAGTTCCCCACCAGCAGGGGAATCCTGTGGAGCCGGTCCCAGTCCTCCCTGGCTGCACAGCTTACTACACGTTGTGGCGCGTCAGCCGCTATAGGATACAAGAGAATGGTGATCCCTAGCGTTGACGCGTCATGTGGTGTGGCTGTGAGCCAATGGGGAGGGGAGGCTTCGGGAGGAGGAGAGGCTTCGGGGAGCAGGGAGGAGTGTGGAGTGAAAGCAGCGTGAGTGCCTGTCTGTGTGTCTGTCTGAGTGCGTGAGTGCCTGCCTCTGTCTGTGTGTGTGTTGCTTTACTTACCTTCAATCAGCAGCCCGAGCCGTGGAGGGAGGGGGGGAGAGTAGCGGGTCCCTCCGGTCAAGCCACGCCCCCCCTCCCGCTCAAGCCTCCCACTCCCGCCCACCTCCCGCTCCGGCTCCCGCTCCCTACAGACCGCATATCGCGGTCTGTGTATGTCAGCGCCCCGCCTGTCTGCAGTGCGGGCGCGCTGACTCTGGGAGCGGGGCCTTAGCCTTACTCTTGTTGCGAGCTGACTTTATGCCTCAGTCCTTCCGTTAGAATCTTTTCCAACTCCACAGAGAAGACAGGGGTAGGGTTATTAGGAAGGACCGTATAACATTTTTGATCTCCCAGGAGGCGAGCACATTCGATCTGATATGCTTCTTTGTCTAGGATTACAACATTACCCCCTTTATCCGAGGGTTTTATGATAATAGTTGTATCCTTTTGCAGATCCTTAAGAGCAGTGCGTTCTAACAAGGTCAGATTGCTAGAGCCAGTGTATTGGGACAATTTTTCAATGTCTGCCGTGACTAGTTTTGAAAAAACATCAACGTTTGTGCGCTTGTCTCCATTCGTGGAGTAAATTTAGATTGGTTCCTCAATTCAGTGAATGGTCCCCTCTCATTTTCCTCTAAGAGGCAATTTATAGCCCTTAGACAAGAAAAGTCTGCTACATCAAAGTGTTCAAAAGGTGTATTGCGATATTGGTTCCTTTGTCGTCCTGCAAAAAATGTATGTAGTAATAATTTACGAGAAAACAAATGCACGTCTTTTATGCATTCAAAAGTGTCGAGGAGATTGGTGGGTGAGAAGGAAAGACCTTTTGATAGAACATTAATATGTGCAGGACTTAGGGTTTTATTTGGGAGGTTGACTGCCTGCGTCTTCTTCTCCGAGGCCTCCTGGGTTGGTCTCTAGAGAGGGAGAAAGGGGGTGGCCCGGTATTAAAGGGGTTGCACCCCATATGGCCATCCCCTTACTTCACCAGAGAGACAAAGGGTTAACTGGACTGCGGTCCAGGGATGAGGTTTGCACCTTGTTGTACCTTGAAAATGTATGTTCCCCTGTTCCCATGTTTCATTATAAGCATGTATTTTAATGTTTTAAAGTGCATTTCTTTATCTCCAGTTCTGGAGGTCGCAGAGAGTTCATATTTGGCCAATATGTGGAGTCACTGTAGGCATTAAAAACTGGCAAAGGTCGACCCACTGAGCCCACCAGAATGGAACTTATTAATATGTGTAGATATTAAAGTGTATATGTATTTTATTTTGGATCTGTTCTGAAAATGCAGACGCCATTTGCTAGGCTAATAAGTCATGAAGGGAAGACGGCTGAGTAGCCTAAGCACGGTGATCAAAAAGTAACTGCCTTGATTGTTACCCAATGTCTCGGGATTAAGTATTAGTCAATCAACAAACTCTGCCAGTCTAATTGTTACCTGAGGGCATGGGTTAGTCTGTTAGTCTGTGTCTCCACATTAGAGAGTGGATACAGATAATTGTTCACCAATAGGCTGTGTTCAATGTTAAGAATAGGGTTGCACAGGTATATAAACTGTCAACCCTACAGTTTTTAGTTGTGCTGGATTGCTGGAGTTGTGCTTCTGATACCATCTTGAATGTCACTGGAATGCTGGAGAATTGCTATTGGATACTTCTCCATTCCCCAACCCTAAGTAAGTGTTATCTTCTTGTCTGTTAATTGTACTATATTGCTGTGTTCACCTTATTTAAGGAATAAATTATATTTTATTATATCTAAGCCTTGTTCAGTTCAACCCAGATATTTGGTGTTTGTAATATCTTGTCATAAGCTACCGTGACAGTCTCTCCAGGGTCTCTGTCCTCGATACCCCCATACCTCTCTGTCCCTTAGAAAGGCCTCCCTTTCCCCACCTGGTCTTCCTCTTACGGGCTGGTCTGTTGGTATACCAGTCTCTTCTAGAAAAGAGTCAGGGTTATCAGAGGTGATATTATGTGAGGGACCGTAGTGATGGCCACCTCTCCCTGACTTACTTATAGATGGATCTAGCTCGCTATCGCAGCCGGGTGTGAGGTGAGTGAGGTCGGGCGGGAGATGAGGGTGGTGCTGGAGGTCGGGCGGGAGATGGGAAATGCGGGCGGAAGATGCGGCCAGCCGGGTGGGAGATGCGGGCGGGAGATGGGAAATGCGGGCGGGAGATGGGAAATGCGGGCAGGAGATGCTAAATGCGGGTGGGAGATGGGAGATGTGGGCAGCAGATGGGACATGCCGGCGCCAGGCTCCAATGGTGGCTCATGCTCTTCAACTCCTTGACGCTACGTGACGTCATGACGTCACGAGCGTCATGTTTGCATGGCAACACAGCGTCTGACACCGCGCGGCAATTGCAGATATAGAAGGAGCCAAATATAGGCCTCTCGAGTGGTGGGTGAGGGTGGGTTAACCCCTTAATGACTATAGCGGTTATTGACCGCAAAGGTGATTAAGGGGTTAGGGGACATTAAATTGGCTGTTTTTATTCTTGATTATGTTTTGCAGCAGCGGAGGGGGCATGGACGGTGATGAAGATGAGGATGGCCTTCATCGTGGCAGCCGGACAAGGGTGATTGCAATAGGTATTTAATATATTTATTGTTCTTAATGTATTTTAAATGGGCACATGCACTATTATCCATTTGTGGATAATAGTAATTGTGCCCATTACTATACTGTATGTGTTAGGGGGGGGGGTGTATTTATTTATAAGTATTTATGTGTTTTAAAATTATTTTTGGGGGGCACAGAATTGGTACTGCAGGCCCGCAGGGACACCTGCTGGGAACACCCGAGGGCCACCGCCGGCCTATAGTATCATTGCTGTGCGTATATGTGTATGTTAGGGGGGTATAGGGGTTGTTAGTGTAATATATATATATTTATATATTGTGGGGCTGCTGTGTGTGTATTTTTTTTATTGTGGGTAGCGGGGGTGGGCGAAGTGGGTATTAGCGCCAACCGTGGCTGTTTAGGGCTTGCGGGTGGGTAGCGGGAGAGCTTAACCCCTTCATGACCGTAGCGGTATTAACCGCTAAGGTAATGAAGGGGTTAAGTCCACCCGCAACCCCCCCGCAAGCCCTAAACACCCACCAAGGGCTAAACACACCCTTCACCCACCCCCGCTACCCACAATAACCCTGGCACGGCTTGTTAACCCCTTCATTGCCTTAGCGGTTAGCCGCTAAGGTAATGAAGTGTTCTGTAAATGCATTTTTCCTGCCTCGGATGCATGCCGGGGGGCTCCAGTGCTGGTATTGATGGGTATCAGCTCCGGAGACCCCCGGCATCAATCCCAGGCAGGAAAAAGGCCTGATTTTTTTCTAAGTGTTGACCTTGCCGATGCTTCTCCCCTGCAACTTGCCAACTTTAGTTGGCGAGCCGGATTGCCGTAAAAATCTCAATTCTAGAGTGCCGAGACACACCTGAGACACACCAGAGACACACCTGAGACACACCTGAGACACACCTGAGACACACCAGAGACACACCTGAGACACACCTGAGACACACCTGTGCTACCTGAGAAATGTGCTTATTTAACCATTTGAATATACTTTCTAATTATTGTATTTCCCAGGTAGCTCTGGCGTTTCTCAGGTGTGTCTCCACGTGTTGCATAAAGGAGTGTTTTGGAAGTCAATGCGTTCTCTCTGAAAAGTCCTATCTCAGGGTGCGGATGGGAACTGCCATATGAATTACGTGTTAACTTAATGGTTCTCAAATGACCTGCAAACTAATTCACAATTTTTTTTTTCACAACTGAAAAGGGCACATTTTGAATTGGTGGGGACCTCCGGCACAAGCTCCTGCAGTCTCTATCTGTACGGTGTCCGGAGGAGTAGCAGCACTTAGCAAACATAGCCTTCTCCCTCCTTTGTTACTAAATATAGCCTCTAATCATTCAAACGTCCAGCTTACTGCACAATACTACAGAATAGCTAGAATATGATATTCATATATACACATCGAAAGCCAAGAACACTCCCAACACTCAGATGTGTTTGGTCAGTCATAGGGGCATGACATTGGATTTGAATAAGATACATAACATTAAATATCACATCTTTATTCAATTAACAATTAAAACTCTGCAAAAGAAAAAGAATAAAGGGGAAAAGAAGAAGAATAGTTAGAACAATATAAACACTTGTTGATAAACATTTGTTATTAGTGTTATATAACAAATGAACATAATTAATACATACATAAAGCATAAAATATATAAAATAAGCTTGTTCAATGGAGCCAATAGACTTGAGGAGTCCCAAAATATATAGTAGAACATTACACTTAATGTGTCTTAAAGCGACATAAACGAAAATCACTTAATAAAATGCCCAAACATCTAGGTCTTCATTTAACCCTTTAGGAGCCATGCAGTCCAATCTATGGATCCAAAATGATTCCTGGGCAGATAAAAGCCTTTACTCTGTCCCCTCCCCTCCTATTACACGATACATGTACCTTTAAAGGTCAGAAAAGAGGGATCTTTCTGATGATGAATCAGAAAATGTCGTGAAACACTGTGTTTCTCAAAGCCGTTCTTGATATTACGAATATGTTCCTGTATTCGTGTTTTTAAATTACATTTGGTTCTACCTACATAGTATAACCCACAGGTACATTCAAGCAAGTAAACTATAAACACTGAGTCACATGTTATAAAGTCTTCAATAGTAAAGACCTCCTTAGATTTTTTGGAAATAAATGTTTTGCGATTCGGATGCATAAATTTACAGACAGAACATTTTGCACAGTTGAAATTTCCCATTGGTTTAATACCAAGCCATCTATTATTAATTCCAGGACACATCTGTTGTCCAATATCACTAGGGGCTAAGGTGTTTTTCAGATTAGTAGCCTTCCTATAAATGAATCTAGGTTTTTTGACCAGGTGGTCACTCAAAACCGGGTCATTACTCAGAATGGCCCAGTGTTTAGTGATAACCTGTTCAATGCTCTTATGGGCTTAATTGAAATTTGTCACAAAAGCCACATCTACTATTTTTATGTCTAGATTACTAGTTTTTTTGTCTCTTTGAATTAACAAATCATTGCGATCCATGTGTTGAACCCTTTCTAATTCCCTTTTTAGGTGGTCAGGATTATAACCTCTTTCAATAAAGCGACTCAAAAGTTTGTCGGCTTGTTTAATAAAAGTCTCCTTGTTACTGCAATTTCTCTTCAGCCTCATGAATTGGCCCCCTGGGATATTCTTAATCCAGGAATCTTTGTGATTGCTGGTGGCCATTAGTAAATTATTTGTGTCCACTTCCTTAAAGAAAGTTTCTGTTGACACCCTTCCTTCAGATGTAGAGATTAATTTAAGATCCAAATGATCGATTACCTCTTTATCAGTATGATGTGTAAAAATTAAATTATACTCGTTGGTATTATTAAAGGACAAAAACTGGTTGACCGATTCAAGATCTCCGTCCATACACACAGGACATCATCTATGTAGCGTCGCCACATGATGATGTTTTTGGTAAATGGGTTATTGGCCCAAATGTATTGACTCTCCCAGTCTCCCACATACAGGTTTGCGAAACTTGGGCCAAAAGGAGTACCCATCGCTGTTCCGCAAACCTGTATGTAGAATTCCGTGAGAAACATAAAATAATTATGTTTTTAGTATGAAATCAATTGATTTCAAGATGAACTCCCTATTTAGGGGATGTAATAAAAGATCCTGTCTCATACAAGCGTCAACAGCATCTAAACCTTTGGTGTGGGGGATATGAGAATAAAGAACTTTAATGTCACAAGTCAGCCATCTGTAGCTGCTCTTCCATTCAAATGACTGAAATAGGGTTAATACTGCGGTGGAATCTTTAAGATAGAAAGGTAGTTTAACTACATAGGACTGAAGAAAAAAATCAACATACACTGGCGACACACTTTATTGAAGTGTGGCCAGTTCCGCAAGCCGGGAGATTTCCCGGCTTGCAAGTGGCATCCCCTCGGCGTGCCGCGCGTCACCGATGCGCGGTCACGCGTCATCGGGTGCCTGCACCCCCTGCACGCGCGTCCAGGGCTCCCCGAGGGAGCCCTGGTGTCCCGCGATGTGGGGGACGGCGGCAGGGGGTTCCGGGGGACCCGGCGGACCCGGAGAGGAGAGGGGGAAGCCGCGATCGGCGGGCCTCTCCTCCGCTGCTTCGGCGCGCGCCTGGCACCCTCCGGCGCGCGCCAGGTAACTGCTGCGGCCGAGAACGGGCAAATGCTCGAATAAACTCGGCCGCAGCAGTAGTGAGATACATTAGCAGTCAGAGACTGAATCCCTGATACAATAGGTCTTCCTGGGGGTCAACAATAGATTTATGAATCTTAGGCAAATGATAGACAATGGGTATTCTTGGGAAAGCTGGATAGAGAAATGAGAATTCAACATTTGAGATAACAGACTGGGAAACAGCTTCTTCTAGAAGTGTTTTGAACAAAAACTGAAACTCCAAAGTGGGGTCCTTCTTTAGTTTCTTGTAGAAGGAGGTGTCATGCAGTAGTCTATGGGCTTCTCTCTTTCATAGTCCCTGCGACTCTGCAGTACAACTCCCCCCCCCCCCTTGTCCGCTTGTCTAATAATTAGATCTTTGTTGTCTCTAAGCATTTTAAGGGCAAGATTTTCCTTCACATTTAGATTCTGTCTGATTTTGGCCATATCGAAATCCTGTGTCAAGCTATTCAGTTCGTTATTCACTACTGTGAAAAATGTGTCTATATGATGTCCTTTTGATTGTGCTGGATAAAATTTAGACTGGGCTTTAAAAGGCGTATGTCTTATAACAGGTACAGGGTTTAGGGCTGAAGAAATAACTGGCACATTTAAGGTTTTATGTACAAAAGGAGCAGATTCAATCTCACTTTTAAGAAAATGTCTTTTTAGTGTTAGATTCCGCGTAAACTTGTGTAGGTTTTGAACAATTGAAATGAATTAGGTCCACAGGACCGTGAAAAGGCCAATCCTCTACTTAGCACTTTAACTTGGTCTTGTGTCAAAATGTTAGTAGAGAGATTAAAAATTCCCTTCTTTATTGGGGAGACCCTTCTTGATGACTCTCTTTTCTTTTTGAGGTTGGCACCACCTCTAGTTCCTCGTCTGACAAAGATCTTTTTCTTTGTCTGGCTGGGGGAAGATCTAATACAATATCCTTTGTCTTCACATCCTTCCCTAATGGGGGTGCCAATCTCGTCTTGACCAATTCTAAAAAAGATGGTGATGAACGGCCTGGGGAGCGTGAACAAATATTACGTTTACTACCTGAAGATATAGCTTTAGGTGAATATGAATAAGACTCTGTCCTAGTTGTAGTATATTCCTTAGTGCTTTTTTGTTGATAGGGGTTAGACCTAAAATTAGGTTTAAAATCTCTAATATAGTTTTTACCTCTGTAGTTTGGGTTACGAACATGATTATCATGTTGATAGTGGGAATATTCTCTCTTTGTATTATTACCTCCACCATTATCATGAAAATGTCCACGTGACTGGTCGTTAGATCTATAATTCTGATCATGAGGATTTCTCTGCCTAGAACGAGAGGATTTGGACTTATCCCTTGAATTGGGAATGTAGGTTTGACCCACTACTCTCCTTCTCTCCTCTTTCTTGGCCCAATCTCTCTGTCTATTGTTTACATAATCTCCTTTGTCACGTACAAATTTATCATGTTTTGCCTTTAAATGCTCTTCCTCTTCATTTTCAAGTTTACTCTTGAGATCATGTTCTAATTCAGAGCAGTCATTGTCAATAACTGATGGCTCAAGGGTTCTATGATCTCAAGAATGTCCTTTTCTAAGTTTCTAATCGTACGGCTCCTTTAAAAAATAATCAATCTCATTAGGTCCATTGAACAAGCATCTACAATTCTATTCCATTCCTGCATAAAATGTGCATTGTCTTTACCAAAAGTAGGTTTTTTGAGTACTCGTAAGCCTCTGGGAATCCTTTTGCAATCAATATAACTTTGTATAGTCCTTTTTTCTAACCATAATTTGTTTTCATCTAATAACAATTTTTCTAAAGTTTTAAAATGATCTTTAACAGATGATTTCACAATAGAATCAGACGAAACATTCACAACTTCCTCTGAAAAGAGGAGACTAAAGTGCTCCTCTCGTTTGGCCCTGCAATTGGCCAAACTCCACACCATGTTTGTGGGAGGGTTTGACGTACACAGCTATCTACAACTAAGTGAATTAAAGTGCAGCACAAAACAAGAGCAAGTGAAGAGAGTGAGCCTAGCCTGAGGTAGTGCAACATGAGTCAGACGTACATTAGATACACGTAGGTGGTGCATCGTGGCAATCTTTATTGCATCGGAATGGCAGCTGCCCCGCAGAGAGGAGCTCCATGTGCGATTACAGTGAAAAGATGGCGACCGCAAGAAGGGAAGATCCGCGCGGTGCGGAGAATCCAAGATGGCGGACCGCGGCTGATGGAGGGAGCGCACGTGGTGGGCGTGCTACTGAAGAACAAGCTGCAGAAGGAAATTTTGCCAGCATGTTGTGGAATGGCGCTAAGGCAGTGGCCGCGCCGTTTTGGTCCTGTCTAGGATCAAGGGGTGCTACCCTGGAGGACAGTGTTGAGGACATTGTTGTTGTGTGCGGTGGAAATGGAGAATCTGCTTGCCAGACGGTGAGCTACAGCCAAAAATCTACCTCAGTTGCTTATGTGAATGGCCTTGTGAACCAAGATGGCGGCTCCCACTTCCCTGGGAGACCGCGTGGGCCGAGTGCAGAAAATGCTGCAAATGCACAAGTTGCAAGGAGTTGGCTGGGATTGGCGCCAAGCAAAGAACCCCACCCTGCTGCGGGGTATGGCGCGAAAGCTGTGGCCGCGCCCTCATGGACTGTGATGGGCTCAGAGCCAGTGCTGGGGCACCCAGTGAATCTATGGGACCCTCCCCTAATCTCTACCAGGGGGAGTGGTTTCCAGTTGTGCCAAATGAGAGTGGAGTTGGCTGAGGGAGGAGTTACCAAACCGACCCCTGCCCTTCAGATGCGAGGAGCTGGTGAACAGGCAAGACCACTACAGAAAGTGTTCCCTGTACCCAGCATGACCAGCAAACAGGAGAAAGAGATGGACATCTCAGCTCACCCCTATTCATTACCAGGAGGCTTCCTGGTGCTCAAGGCGGGTGACAAAGAAATAATAAAATGCCTCCGTATGCAGTGCCAACTACCAGGTGGCGTAGCCAGCACAACGGCTAGGTGCCCCAATGTGGCATCCACTACCTATGGGCCGTGCAGCCCTTCGTACCAGGGCAGACCGTGGAGGCGGGTGCCGACACAGCTAAACTGACAGCTGAAGCCTTGCCCTCGGTCAAAGCACAACCTGTCGATCCCGGAAAATGGGGTTTGCTCCTGATGATAAAGACGGAGCCTGGAGAGAAAGGGGCCTACAACCGCGGTGAGAACCGGGAACCTCACCGTCGGTCTCCTACGGGAGTGCCACTCCCCAAGTCGGAGTTCGGATCCTCGGACGAGGAGCAAGCGACCCCGACGACGGTGATGATGCGCCTACCGGCAGACCACTACAGCGGTGCTGCAAAGGAAACGGGTCTTACCTATGTTGCAGCGGAGCGGAGTTCCGAGGTGCCGAGGTCGCCTGTGTGGAGGCAACCGGAGCGGAGAAGTCCCACAGCCGTGGTGACTGGCGGAGCAGATGGCGGAGAAGATCCCATCCCGAGCCGACGGAGCGGTGAGACACACCCTTACCCTCCACAGGCACCGGTGGTGGCAACGGCGGAGACAGGCCTAGCCCAGGCCCGAGCGGAGCGGAGAGCTGAACCTTCACTTCCGGCGGCGGATGTCATTGTGGAGGAAGAAGTTCCGGTGGGGAGCCAACCCAAGATGGCGGCGGTGAGTCCCGCGAGATTGACGATGTCACATCCGGCGGACACAGCGGAGCCGGGTGGAAGATGGCTGCGTCCTTGCGTCCACAGAGCTGCACCAGGCCGCCTGGGTCTGGGAAGAACTGGCAGGCCCTGCGGAAGCCTGGGAACAAGGAGACGGGTGAACCGGAATGCCAGTCCGATGGTACCGGTCAAGGTAGCGAGAAGTTGCGGGTCGTAGCCCCGCATCTGCCAACAGCGTTTCCCTAAGCCCAACCCCCGGCCATAGTTAAGACACCTGTCCCTGTCACATCCTCATCTGGGTCCCAGTCTAGCCAAGGGTTGTCTGGGGAGTCACGGGCCACATCTGAGGAACGGACTGGGGAAAACTTGGACTGGGGTGACTGTTTTACCTCCGATGATGGGTCGGGGATGTATATGCGGAAGGTATCATCATGTCCTAGTGAATGTACCAGCCTGATGAGTGTCACAAGTAGGCTTAAACGTTTGGGGTCGAATTCTAGATCCACTGGTACGTCAGGGATATCGTCTGGGGGCGAGCCAGAGGACAGTGAGGGTACGGTGTGGGTACCAGAGAGTATCCGGGAGAGAGAGACCAGGTGGTGGGTGCCCAGGTTTGAGGGGTATGAGAAACATACTGGACACCTAACAAGCTCCTATTAAACCCCCCAAAAAAACTGAGCTTTGTCTGTGTTTTATGTTATGTCTCTGGTTTTAATTGAGGGGTATGAGGCCTGGCTGGACCGCACAAGGTTCATCTTGAGGAGAGAAGGGATCGTAGATTATTGGTGGGGAGTAGGGGAGTTCACGGAGGAGGAACGATTGGAGGAACTTTGCCTACGATGGCATGATATACATTCAGGAGTAGTGGATCCCAAGGGGACAGCCATTTTTAGGGACCCCGTTGAACCAGACGAGCCATTGTCGTGGGTACTGCCAGGCAGGGCAGGGAACAAGAAATCGATTTGAACCAGTAGGGCTGACAGGGCGATAGTCACAAAGTACAAAAAGTCTCATGGGCTGGAGTACCCTTATGTGCCAGAGCCCTTGATGCAGGAGATCGAGGATGGGAGAGATGCGTGGCTGAGTGAAACCATTGAAGACTACATTATGAGTAAGTCTGGTGGGTAAGCTGGGTACAAAACCGAGGAGAGGATTACTCAGTTGATGAGGGTGTGGAGTGTTGGGCGCAACATCTATATGCACCGGATGGAGTATAGGCCAGAGAGTGGGCCGCCTAGGGTGCACAGCGTAACCATTAAGGACATCACCGGTAGGGAGGTGCAGAAGCCAGACCCTAGGCACTACTATTAGGTAGTAGATGGGGATTCTCCTTAGGAGCAGTGCAGTCTGCCGGTCAGCAGGCACTGTATATCGGTATATTTATCATGTTATACGATGAGAACTGTAATGTATTTTTATATATACTGTTGTTATGTTTTGCAGTGCTGCCTGGAAGAAGGTTCTGCAAATTTAGATCCCAGCCGGGTCGTTGGGGTTCACCAGGGGGAGAATGTAGCCATGTATAAAAATGGTATACAGTTCTTTCTCATGCTGGCAGTAAACCTGGTAAGTATGCAGGATTGCCAGCATCAATCATGGAGGTTTGCCCTCACACCCTGGTGAGGTGTCATATGTACACAAGGGGAGTAGTAACATACTCTGTGTCCACTGTTAGTGATACAAGAGGTGTGGCTGTTTTCTGAGTCTATATAAGACACAGCACTGCCAAAAGTTAGTTGTTCAAGTGTGTGATTCAGTGGTGCAATAGTTTTGGAGGTCTGCAGCAGTTAAGACTATCAGAGATAATAGAGTATCTACACTGTGTTCAGGTACCTGACACAGGTGGGGATCTCCCTGCGGGGAGAGGTGACCCAACTACTTTAGGAGGAATAGAACTTCTGAAAGGATGGAGTGCAGCAAAAGAATGAGCGGCTAGGACAACCGCTGTGAGGGGCAGTCTGCCTATGATGATAATAAATATGCCCTTATTCACCGCAACCCTCTTGTGTGAGTGTGGAGTTACTTAGCAGAGGAAGGCACCAAGAAGGAGTTCCTCATCAGACACATCCCCCTGTGGCTGCAGAGATCCTGATGAGGTGGAGGCGCTGCATCAGATGTGAGTAGGACTCAATCCCCACTGCCTCAGATGCCTGTCTTGCTGATATCCCCATACCAACCCAGGGGGAGACTCAGGAGTCCTGTACGCCAGCAGGTGCACCACACACGACACATACATGTAATGGGGCCAGGAGACCACAGGGGCCAATGATTGAGTGGGGGCCCGTAAAACCGTTACATATGTATGTAAGTATGTATGTATGTATGTACGTATGTATGTATATATGTATGTATGTACGTATGTATGTATATATGTATGTATGTACGTATGTATGTATATATGTATGTATGTAAGTATGTATGTGTGTATGTATGTATGTATGTATGTATGTATGTATGTACGCATGTATGTATATATGTATGTATGTAAGTATGTATGTATGTATGTACGTATGTATGATGTATGTATATATGTATGTACGTATGTATGTATGTACGTATGTAAGTAAGTATGTATATATGTATGTATGTATGTATGTATGTATGTATGTACGTATGTATGTAAGTATGTATGTACGTATGTATGTAAGTATGTATGTATGTATGTATGTATGTATATATGTATGTATGTAAGTATGTATGTATGTGTCTTTATTTATATAGCGCCATTAATGTACATAGCGCATCACAGCAGTCATACACGTGACAATCATATAAATAACAAATAGTACAAATAACACATAATGGGAAGAAGCGCTTTCAGGCATAAAAGTAACATTGTAGAAGAGGAGTCCCTGCTCCGAAGAGCTTACAATCTAATTGTGGGAATTGGGGTTAAAATGAATTGCTTCACCCATAACTATATCTGCCAAAATATGCAGTATGTATGTGTGTATATGTGTACCATATAAATATATATATATTTTTTAACATATCCTTGTTCTACATCAGGAAATAAGACTTGGAAAGGAAGAATGCATCATGACATTTAAACATTTAAATATAATACCAGCTGAAAAATGAGCCGCCCGACCCTGACTTACTGCAGGGAACAGAAATACATATGGTTTCTATATTCTAATAAATCATATTTGTATGGAATAAGCATTCTCCCAGAGTGGGTGCAATTTATGAAAGGAAATGGTCTTGTTTCTTCCTCTTCTTCTTTTTTTTATTATTATTATTGGGCTTTTCCAAGGGAAGGGTCACGCAGCGGTGCATGCTGGGACATTTTTCAGGCCCCCGCGTTGGGCACATCTGGATCTTGTTTCTGGACGAGCTGCTAATAAATAGGAGTAGGGATCGCTTCCTCGTGCTCGGATTTAACGTGCAGGATTCAACTGCGTTGAACTTACACGGAGAGGGCGAGGCCGTACGCCAAGCTTGGCAGAACAGGGAGCGCAGTGGGAGGCTCCCCGGCTCAGGGACGGGCGCTATTGTCAGTGAGTTAACGTGGTATTCACAAAGCTAATTATGTGCAGAGGTAACTGAGCATCAGTAGGCTCAGGGTATTTCAGGATAACGCTATGCTATCTATTAACACCGGGACATTACTTCCATCTCCACCCTAAAGGATAAAAGTCCATTCAATCATATTTGATCAATTTTGTCACTTATTAACCCCTTTGTAGCCCAAGTGGTCAGATAGCCATGGGAAACCAATGACTAGTACAAAAGGGTTAATATATACTTCAAACTATGTTATCTACACCCCCCCCCTTCCTTACCCACTAAAGTCTCTAGTAAAGCTAAGTGTGGTATACAAGGGGGTTAACACCAAGGGGGACTAAACCACTTATTTATAACTGTAGTATGTGATGATGTATGAAAAATGCCAGTTACCTCACATCAGTATTTCCCCACTCATTTCAAGCTGTTTGCCTCAATACGTTAACGCAAAGAGAAACATTTTGGCTCCATAATGACGCCTACACATAGATCCCCTGGTGTTTAACCACTTCAGCACTTGATAGGACTGCAATATGTTGCTTGACCCATCAGCCGCGGAAAGGCTAAACCGCTGCTCTGATCTGCTGGAGTCTGGCAGAATCCACCTGACGTAGCTTGTTGCGAAACGCGCCGTGGTCGGAGTGAGGTCGGACTACGTGTCACAGATCTCCGTACATGTGGGTGTATGCTGTGGGGAAGTGCCGGTGAGAAAGGTTTGTAGTGAGATGACCCGGGGAATATTCTCTTAATGACACAATCAAGACAGTGGAGGCAGTTCTTGTGGCCCAAACGTCCGTCTGAAACCCATTGGAGTTTCGCGTGATTATGTGACAGATACGAGTTTTAGAAGTAATTTAGTAATTGCATCGATAATTTTTTCATATTACTATTAATTCTTACTCCTGCCCAATTTTTTGTGGTTTGTCTTTTTGTGTGGAATTTAGCCCCCTTCAAACGTGGGACTGGAAGTGGCCGCAGGGTTTAAGTGTGAGGAATCGGGGAAAACGTCCCTTGCGGCATGTTCCCTCCTCTCTTACCAGAAGTACTGCAGGTGCCTCCTCTCCCTTCTCCTCAGTGCCCGCACCCCCGCTCCCGTTACAGAGTGCGCTCGCACCCACTCTTCATATGCCACAGCCACAGAGCTCGGCTCCACCTCCTGCACACGACATCGCAAAACGATCCTCAGCTGCGCGTCAAGTCCTAATTAGCCCCTTGTCTCCTGCACCTATCCCTATCTCCGCCGGGGCCGCGCCCCCGCTCCGCCTCCTGTGCTATTGGCTTTCTTCCTGTTTAAATACCCTGCTAGTGCTCAGTTGCATTGATGAGCATAACCAAGTATAGCCTTGTGCGGAAGTCACGTAGCTGTGGCGGCCGCCTCCTTGCTGCCCCCCTTTTCCTTCTGAACTGCAGCGTCAAATGAAGCCCCAGATGTCGCCAACGTGACATCACACAGCGTCTCATTGCCATGAAAGGCGACGTTGCGGCGTCAAATGATGTCATCCGCGGCGTCATTTAACGGCGCAGTTCCGAAGGAGGAGGAAGTGGGGGGCAGCAAGGAGGCGGCCGCCACAGCTAAGTACCTAGGGGCAATGCATGTGATTCCACCGATAACGTCACAAGAACTAATCTCTAATCAGAAACAGATCCGATATATATAGAGGCCACCCGATAAGCTGAAATGCTTCATTCGCCAGCCTGGACCACCATGTACAGAGGTAGCCAGACATGAGCTGTGGCTAAAAAGCAAGAAGTCGCAGCTCCGACGTAGCAGTGGCCCACACTTCCGGGTCTGACCCCCTCAAAGCATTGATGCTCTGGCGCTCGGGAAGCCACAGTCACGTTCCCGCAGCTTGCCCCAGTGCCGGATACAATGAATCTGGCTACATCTGTAGTAACATATTCCAAGGTACTGCCGAGAGGTTATACTAAGCTCTCGCCCTGCCGTAAGCTCCACCAATAAATCCGGTATCTTCAATTGCACAGAAGGAAAAAGGAAATAATAAAGGAAAAAAGTGACACACCTCCAGGATACATGACCCATCAGAAGAAAGTCTTTAAAGAAGGGTGTGACGGGAGCGGGTAACCAGGCTCTCAAATAAAGGTTATGCCCATTTTTGGTTACCCCTGATCCGTATATAAGGGTTCAAGAGAGTTAGCTCTTGGGCCCAGTAACATTGTATGTTTCCAATGCATAACGTAATAAAAATGCGTTTTTATCTTTCCGGGCGTGCCAGCGAGCCGGGATTGCTAGGGGATGAGTTTCCGGGTATGCCAGCGAGCAGGGATTGCTGGGGGATGAGTTTCCGGGTATGCCAGCGAGCAGGGATTGTTGGGGGATGAGTTTCCGGGAATGCCAGCGAGCAGGGATTGCTGGGGGATGAGTTTCCGGGTATGCCAGCGAGCAGGGATTGCTGGGGGATGAGTTTCCGGGAATGCCAGCGAGCAGGGATTGCTAGGGGATGAGTTTCAAGGGGGATTTTGCGGAGGAAATGTTGACAGAATGTGCCTAGGTAGTCGGGGTCCGGAGTTGTTGGTTCCCCTAAAAATGTACCCAAGAATCATGCCGGATTCTCAGATACATGCAGGCTCATTGTGCCGGCAATGTCTCCCCTTGAAAACATTTGTGCGACCCACCGCTAGGGTTCCCTGCTTCAGCATAGCCCAGAAAGGTAAATGGGGTACAGGGATGAAAAGTGTCCCTGTAACTGAGGGGATCCCTGGGTTAAGGGGGCTACCCCAGTTAATGCCCAGGTAGTAGTGTTGTCTCACATTCTTTGCCAAATAAACATATTTTTATTCATCTGTGTGGCGCTGTCTTCCACTACATGTGCCCTGAGTGGCCCGTCCATGATGTACAGAGGGAGAAGGAGCATGACTGACTAGCAAGAAGGAGGGAACGAAAATAAAGATACCTATAGTACTACCCAGTACCACACAGGCCCGTTATACATTGCGTTATACTGATGTAGGCAGGTGCCCCAGCCTTACCATTATCTCCGCTGCAATGGGAGAGTAAGGGAAGGTTGCAGAGCGTCCAGGGTGCCGCCATTGGTACTTGCGCATGCGCAGAGAGTCTCGGAGGCGACGGCATCAGATAAGAGGTCGCGCATGAGCAGAGAGTGGGTGCAGCAGCGCGGGAAGCACGGGCCAATCGGAAGGGGCCTAGGCCCGGAGACTACAAGTCCCATGAGCCTCAGCCAGACCAGGTGATGCCAGGGAGCCAATAGGGCGATAGGAGACTCTGCCGGAAGAGTTAGGAGGGTGCGCAGGGGTGCACGCAGGCAGAGAAGATTGGGAGGGGGACGAGGAAGGAGCTCAGCGTGTAGAGAGGCAAGTAGCCTCTACACTAGGCCCGTATACCCCGAGGCCCAGAGAGGCCTTGAGTCACGGTCAGTCAGAGTTAACGTAGGGACAGGCCCTAGAATAGGAACCTGTCACATTAGTGAGTGAAGCTGCGAAAGACACAGAGACTGTCACAGCACCATCCCAGAGGTTTGGGACCAGACCTCTTCAGGCATATCATCAGCCATCCGGGTGAGATCGCCCCAGAAGGTATCACCGGCAGCTCCGCGTCGTCGGATCCTTTGTGAAGTCTCTTGGCGGGCCCGAGCGCATCGGCAGGTAACATCCATTAAGTGCACCAACTATAATATTATTCATTCTAGTGGCTGCGCCGTCACACACATACACTCACTTTGGGGTATTGGACACGGTGTGGGAACACGGTGAAGGGTCGCGTCCTGTGAGACGCGGTAGTTTAGTGTCTCATTGAAGAGTAACACCAAATAGGGATATACAATGCATGGTTATGGTTACTGCTAGTAAAGCTACTGTTCCTTATACACGCTGTGTGAGTAGTATTGTATTATGGTCCTGCGAGGAACATCTCCCGCTCTGCTGGGAGCCATCGCAGGTGGAGGCGCTGCATCTGATAAGAGGTGCTCTATATAAATATATTGCCCCAGGCTCTCCGTGGCAGAGGCTCAGGCCCTGCAAGCCAGCAGGTTATACAGCATTGGTAGTTGTACTGTATTCAGACGGAAACAGGGCTACACTCTTATCACCCCTGTGCACTTAACCAGCGGGTGACATTGAGATAGCCAGGGATGGGGGTGGCAGACATGCGCATGTCCCTTGGCAATTTCAGATTCCCAGCTGACCCGGCTTTTCATACCGGCTTGTCTCTGATTGGCTGCTGAGAAAGTTCCCACGCGATGATTGGCTGCTGAGTTTCATGAATGAAGCTCAGAATACTATAAGAAATGTCTGAGCCAATCAGATTTGAGATTCCCGGTAGAGAAAGTTGCTCTTGTGCGAATAGCAGAGCAACCGGCTTCGATTTCAAGCCAGGAAAGTCTGCCCGCCAGAGTCTAAGTCCAGCTTTTTGCGACCACGTTCTCCAAATTGAATGTAGCGGTCGCGGCTGGGATTTGATGCCGATTTCGGTTCCAGAGGATCGGTGGTAGCTCGCGGTCAAAAGAGTCCAAGTGTGGAACTTATCACCGTTTTGGGAACCAGGAGATTCCGGCCTAAGTCCTGGTCAGGGGGGAACTCTTATTTAGAGTTCCCTGCACCTAGAATAGTCTAGATTTCAACCCCCAGTAAGTGTGCTTTTCGTCAGTATTTTGTGTTCCATTGTGTGTAAGTGAATTTGTGCCGAATAAATGACAATTTATTTCATTATCTTGTTTTGCTCAATGAATGATCCCGGTAAAAAGGTGTAAATAACCTGGTCTCCCGTGACAAAGGGAAACTCTGACTTCAACTGTCATCTGTCTCGTGCAAATCTCTTTATTTCCCTTTGACCGAGGTACCAAAATTGTGACTTCAGGGACCCGTTGGAACTCTCAAACTCTGTGTATATTCCTGCATGTATTTTCAGTGTACTCTAAAATAGAAACAATATTATTATTATTTAAAGGCCCTTTCCATATTTCACCTTTATATACCCCTAATTACCTCTGCTGGGAGGCTGCTGCAGTAAGCACTTCCTTATTCCTTACCATGCAAACCCCTTCATCGAATATGATTCTGTATACAAGCAGGTCACAAATAAACCGGACAGGAGGACTATGGGAAATGAAATAGTTAAGACAAAAAAGGGTTAAACCCATCACTGACAGTAGAGACGCTGGTGATAAGTTTTGCTGGGTCCTAAGCATTTAACCTAGGTGAAACATTGTTACTCCCAAAAAGAACTGGTCCCTTCCGTCAGCAAAACGGTCAGATATTTGCTGTGTGTCCGGTCATCGAACCACAGAGTAATAACACCAGGGACATGGTCAAGGGGTTACATATATTTGGCTATTGGTCCTTTTCCCCCCAACAAAATCTGACACCTATAACTAGAAGTAGCTTTAAATAATTTGTTCAGAGCGTTTGTAAGCACGGTGAGCTGACACTAGGGAGGGGCGGGATTCTCTCTGGCTGCTCCCTTTTGTCTGATGTCCCTGTCTGCTCAACAAGAGTTTGCAGAGGCAAAGCCCCCCCTCCCCCCCACCACCCTCTCCTCTTCCCCTTATTTTTATCGGTTCACTTATAAGGACAGGGTGGGGATAGGGGTTAAGAAATCAGTTGGTTGACAAACACTAAATATTTGCTTTTGCACGGAAGAAAATGTCTAACACGCACAAGGAAGTCAATGATATTGTTACATTCTTGTCAAAATGTTGTGGTCAGCTACTAGGGATTGCACCTTTAAATAAGACATGAGGGTGGGAAATTCTTTAAAACTCCCAACGTGCACATATCCGTTCAATCTTTTACCTTACAGCAGGGGGGCTCAGCTCCAGCCCTCAATGGTCCACGATTAGGTTAGTTTTTAAGGATATCCCTGCTTCAGCACAGGTGGCTCAAATTAAGCCACCTGTGCTGAAGCAGGGATATCCTTAAAACCCCTGCCTTACACCCTTTAATCTGGCTAACAAGACGCTGCTTTTTAGCTGCCATCTATGCAGTAATGAATGTACCATTTATTAGGTTGCGACCTGCATATTCCACTCTGTTTAATCCTCAACGACCAAAATAAATGTAGTTAGCGCAGTTATTTCGGCTTTAGGGCAGGTCTCGAGGCGTTTCGTGGTTCATGCGTGGTGCGTGTTTTCATGGGGCTGAACGCACGGAGACAGCACTGTAATGATTTCTTCCCCGTTCTTGCGCTGACAGTGTTTATGTTATAACACTGCCAGAAAGCCCTGGGAAAGCGTACACACCTAGCACGCGGCCTGTCTTATTTTCAATGGGGAAATCTATCAAATGGACATTTTTGTTTTTGACCACATATTATCATCTGAACTCTTGTAATTCAACATTCTGGTTTTCCCCGAATTGGCTCACTAGAAATGCACGATTTGTTGTACTGTAGGTTGTGATACCTTTTAGTGGATCAAGATGAGAGTTCTTCAGAGATGATGTTGTAGTGGAGAGAACTTTTGAAACCTCTCTGTACTACGCAAGTGCACTATACGCTTGAAAAAGAGACCTGTGAGGTTTCAGAACTTATATACACTACACATCCTTCAATACAGAACTGTCAAGTTGGCCCCTGAACAAGTTATACAATCTCTTATCAATGATTTTTATGTAGAATTAGTTTCTATATGCTTTATCAGCTTGTGTAGCGTTCAATGGTTGCTGCTGTTAAAGAGATTTAGAAAAATGAGTGGTACTGTGTCTGATTTGAAGATATTCTAAAGCTGGACAAACCTTTATGAAAATTACCTCGCATTTTTTTTTTCTTTAACCAAAACATAATATTTTTTTCAAACCCAAAACACCAGTGGAAAGTCCCATAGTTAGCAACGGGGTATAAATACAAACACAATGGCACTCAGTCTGGAACTACAAATAGTAGTGGTGATAAGTGCACCACGGTTCAGGTTCAATGAGAAACAGCAAGGAGAAAAAACGGAGAACTATCCGTGCAGAAAATAGAGAGACGTGGGTCCCAATACTAATCAAAAAAAAATGTGTTGGATCATAGAATACAGGTTATAAGCCCAATCCAATGTGTTTCAAGCCTCTAAGGGCTCTTTATCAAGGCCAGTTAGGCCTGTGGGTCATGATAATGACCTGTTATATATTCTACTGTACATCATTACCGGACAGGTACCATGCACTGATATCTCCAAACACAATTCAACAAGTCTAGGATTCTCTGAGCACAGTACAGTTTTCCTGAACTTTCCTCAGGTTCAATAAGGACTGGCGTGCCGGACCCGTTGACGGATGGAGCCCAAACCGACCCAGTTTGAGAGGGTGGTGGTGATACTCAATACTTCCAAATGCTATGTCACTTTGACTTCTGAATGGCTGCTATTTTCTCTGTTAGATATTAATGGTTTTGTGGTGTATGAAATAATTTCTCATAAGACGTGTAACGGAATACAAGATGAGCATTAACTGTAAGAGATCGTGCGCTTTGTCTGTTTCTATAGAACTGTGCTGAAGAGCATACACTTTACAGTCCAAAGTTCTGGGGACCGTATCGCACCTGGAGAAATGTGGGTCGTTTATCAAAGTCTTCGAGCTGCAAAACATCTGCACCAGATTTAATCAGGGGAGAGATATTTCCGTTCAACCTAAAATAATGCTCTTCTTTAATACATTTGGTTGAGGTTGGGGTTAGAGCTTGCAGGGATTGTGTTAGTTAATACATTGGGTTGGGGTTAGAGCTTGCAGGGATTGTGTTAGTTAATACATTGGGTTGGGGTTAGAGCTTGCAGGGATTGTGTGAGTTAATACATTGGGTTGGGGTTAGAGCTTGCAGGGATTGTGTTAGTTAATACATTGGGTTGGGGTTAGCAGGGATTGTGTTAGTTAATACATTGGGTTGGGGTTAGAGCTTGCAGGGATTGTGTTAGTAATACATTGGGTTGGGGTTAGAGCTTGCAGGGATTGTGTTAGTTAATACATTGGGTTGGGGTTAGAGCTTGCAGGGATTGTGTTAGTTAGTACATTGGGTTGGGGTTAGAGCTTGCAGGGATTGTGTTAGTGAATACATTGGGTCGGGGTTAGAGCTTGCAGGGATTGTGTTAGTTAATACATTGGGTTGGGGTTAGAGCTTGCAGGGATTGTGTTAGTTAGTACATTGGGTTGGGGTTAGAGCTTGCAGGGATTGTGTTAGTTAATACATTGGGTTGGGGTTAGAGCTTGCAGGGATTGTGTTAGTAATACATTGGGTTGGGGTTAGAGTTTGCAGGGATTGTGTTAGTTAATACATTGGGTTGGGGTTAGAGCTTGCATGGATTGTGTTAGTTAGTACATTGGGTTGGGGTTAGAGCTTGCAGGGATTGTGTTAGTTAATACATTGGGTTGGGGTTAGAGCTTGCAGGGATTGTGTTAGTTAATACATTGGGTTGGGGTTAGAGCTTGCAGGGATTGTGTTAGTAATACATTGGGTTGGGGTTAGCAGGGATTGTGTTAGTTACAGTAATACATTGGGTTGGGGTTAGAGCTTGCAGGGATTGTGTTAGTTAATACATTGGGTTGGGATTAGAGCTTGCAGGGATTGTGTTAGTTAATACATTGGGTTGGGGTTAGAGCTTGCAGGGATTGTGTTAGTTAATACATTGGGTTGGGATTAGAGTTTGCAGGGATTGTGTTAGTTAATACATTGGGTTGGGGTTAGCAGGGATTGTGTTAGTTAATACATTGGGTTGGGGTTAGAGCTTGCAGGGATTGTGTTAGTTAATACATTGGGTTGGGGTTAGAGTTTGCAGGGATTGTGTTAGTTAATAAATTGGGTTGGGGTTAGCAGGGATTGTGTTAGTTAATACATTGGGTTGGGGTTAGAGCTTGCAGGGATTGTGTTAGTTAATACATTGGGTTGGGGTTAGCAGGGATTGTGTTAGTTAATACATTGGGTTGGGGTTAGAGCTTGCAGGGATTGTGTTAGTTAGTACATTGGGTTGGGGTTAGAGCTTGCAGGGATTGTGTTAGTTAATACATTGGGTTGGGGTTAGAGTTTGCAGGGATTGTGTTAGTAATACATTGGGTCGGGGTTAGAGCTTGCAGGGATTGTGTTAGTTAATACATTTGGTTGGGGTTAGAGCTTGCAGGGATTGTGTTAGTTAATACATTGGGTTGGGGTTAGCAGGGATTGTGTTAGTTAATACATTGGGTTGGGGTTAGAGCTTGCAGGGATTGTGTTAGTTAATACATTGGGTTGGGGTTAGAGTTTGCAGGGATTGTGTTAGTAATACATTGGGTCGGGGTTAGAGCTTGCAGGGATTGTGTTAGTTAATACATTGGGTTGGGGTTAGAGCTTGCAGGGATTGTGTTAGTTAATACATTGGGTTGGGGTTAGAGCTTGCAGGGATTGTGTTAGTTAATACATTGGGTTGGGGTTAGCAGGGATTGTGTTAGTTAATACATTGGGTTGGGGTTAGAGCTTGCAGGGATTGTGTTAGTTAATACATTGGGTTGGGGTTAGAGTTTGCAGGGATTGTGTTAGTAATACATTGGGTCGGGGTTAGAGCTTGCAGGGATTGTGTTAGTTAATACATTGGGTTGGGGTTAGAGCTTGCAGGGATTGTGTTAGTTAATACATTGGGTTGGGGTTAGCAGGGATTGTGTTAGTTAATACATTGGGTTGGGGTTAGAGCTTGCAGGGATTGTGTTAGTTAATACATTGGGTTGGGGTTAGAGTTTGCAGGGATTGTGTTAGTAATACATTGGGTCGGGGTTAGAGCTTGCAGGGATTGTGTTAGTTAATACATTGGGTTGGGGTTAGAGCTTGCAGGGATTGTGTTAGTTAATACATTGGGTTGGGGTTAGAGCTTGCAGGGATTGTGTTAGTTAATACATTGGGTTGGGGTTAGCAGGGATTGTGTTAGTTAATACATTGGGTTGGGGTTAGAGCTTGCAGGGATTGTGTTAGTTAATACATTGGGTTGGGGTTAGAGTTTGCAGGGATTGTGTTAGTAATACATTGGGTCGGGGTTAGAGCTTGCAGGGATTGTGTTAGTTAATACATTGGGTTGGGGTTAGAGCTTGCAGGGATTGTGTTAGTTAATACATTGGGTTGGGGTTAAAGCTTGCAGGGATTGTGTTAGTTAATACATTGGGTTGGGGTTAGCAGGGATTGTGTTAGTTAATACATTGGGTTGGGGTTAGAGCTTGCAGGGATTGTGTTAGTAATACATTGGGTCGGGGTTAGAGCTTGCAGGGATTGTGTTAGTTAATACATTGGGTTGGGGTTAGATCTTGCAGGGATTGTGTTAGTTAGTACATTGGGTTGGGGTTAGAGCTTGCAGGGATTGTGTTAGTTAATACATTGGGTTGGGGTTAGAGCTTGCAGGGATTGTGTTAGTAATACATTGGGTTGGGGTTAGAGTTTGCAGGGATTGTGTTAGTTAATACATTGGGTTGGGGTTAGAGCTTGCATGGATTGTGTTAGTTAGTACATTGGGTTGGGGTTAGAGCTTGCAGGGATTGTGTTAGTTAATACATTGGGTTGGGGTTAGAGCTTGCAGGGATTGTGTTAGTTAATACATTGGGTTGGGGTTAGAGCTTGCAGGGATTGTGTTAGTAATACATTGGGTTGGGGTTAGCAGGGATTGTGTTAGTTAATACATTGGGTTGGGGTTAGAGCTTGCAGGGATTGTGTTAGTTAATACATTGGGTTGGGATTAGAGCTTGCAGGGATTGTGTTAGTTAATACATTGGGTTGGGGTTAGAGCTTGCAGGGATTGTGTTAGTTAATACATTGGGTTGGGATTAGAGTTTGCAGGGATTGTGTTAGTTAATACATTGGGTTGGGGTTAGCAGGGATTGTGTTAGTTAATACATTGGGTTGGGGTTAGAGCTTGCAGGGATTGTGTTAGTTAATACATTGGGTTGGGGTTAGAGTTTGCAGGGATTGTGTTAGTAATACATTGGGTCGGGGTTAGAGCTTGCAGGGATTGTGTTAGTTAATACATTGGGTTGGGGTTAGAGCTTGCAGGGATTGTGTTAGTTAATACATTGGGTTGGGGTTAGAGCTTGCAGGGATTGTGTTAGTTAATACATTGGGTTGGGGTTAGCAGGGATTGTGTTAGTTAATACATTGGGTTGGGGTTAGAGCTTGCAGGGATTGTGTTAGTTAATACATTGGGTTGGGGTTAGAGTTTGCAGGGATTGTGTTAGTAATACATTGGGTCGGGGTTAGAGCTTGCAGGGATTGTGTTAGTTAATACATTGGGTTGGGGTTAGAGCTTGCAGGGATTGTGTTAGTTAATACATTGGGTTGGGGTTAGCAGGGATTGTGTTAGTTAATACATTGGGTTGGGGTTAGAGCTTGCAGGGATTGTGTTAGTTAATACATTGGGTTGGGGTTAGAGTTTGCAGGGATTGTGTTAGTAATACATTGGGTCGGGGTTAGAGCTTGCAGGGATTGTGTTAGTTAATACATTGGGTTGGGGTTAGAGCTTGCAGGGATTGTGTTAGTTAATACATTGGGTTGGGGTTAGAGCTTGCAGGGATTGTGTTAGTTAATACATTGGGTTGGGGTTAGCAGGGATTGTGTTAGTTAATACATTGGGTTGGGGTTAGAGCTTGCAGGGATTGTGTTAGTTAATACATTGGGTTGGGGTTAGAGTTTGCAGGGATTGTGTTAGTAATACATTGGGTCGGGGTTAGAGCTTGCAGGGATTGTGTTAGTAATACATTGGGTCGGGGTTAGAGCTTGCAGGGATTGTGTTAGTTAATACATTGGGTTGGGGTTAGATCTTGCAGGGATTGTGTTAGTTAGTACATTGGGTTGGGGTTAGAGCTTGCAGGGATTGTGTTAGTTAATACATTGGGTTGGGGTTAGAGCTTGCAGGGATTGTGTTAGTAATACATTGGGTTGGGGTTAGAGTTTGCAGGGATTGTGTTAGTTAATACATTGGGTTGGGGTTAGAGCTTGCATGGATTGTGTTAGTTAGTACATTGGGTTGGGGTTAGAGCTTGCAGGGATTGTGTTAGTTAATACATTGGGTTGGGGTTAGAGCTTGCAGGGATTGTGTTAGTTAATACATTGGGTTGGGGTTAGAGCTTGCAGGGATTGTGTTAGTAATACATTGGGTTGGGGTTAGCAGGGATTGTGTTAGTTAATACATTGGGTTGGGGTTAGAGCTTGCAGGGATTGTGTTAGTTAATACATTGGGTTGGGATTAGAGCTTGCAGGGATTGTGTTAGTTAATACATTGGGTTGGGGTTAGAGCTTGCAGGGATTGTGTTAGTTAATACATTGGGTTGGGATTAGAGTTTGCAGGGATTGTGTTAGTTAATACATTGGGTTGGGGTTAGCAGGGATTGTGTTAGTTAATACATTGGGTTGGGGTTAGAGCTTGCAGGGATTGTGTTAGTTAATACATTGGGTTGGGGTTAGAGTTTGCAGGGATTGTGTTAGTTAATAAATTGGGTTGGGGTTAGCAGGGATTGTGTTAGTTAATACATTGGGTTGGGGTTAGAGCTTGCAGGGATTGTGTTAGTTAATACATTGGGTTGGGGTTAGCAGGGATTGTGTTAGTTAATACATTGGGTTGGGGTTAGAGCTTGCAGGGATTGTGTTAGTTAGTACATTGGGTTGGGGTTAGAGCTTGCAGGGATTGTGTTAGTTAATACATTGGGTTGGGGTTAGAGTTTGCAGGGATTGTGTTAGTAATACATTGGGTCGGGGTTAGAGCTTGCAGGGATTGTGTTAGTTAATACATTTGGTTGGGGTTAGAGCTTGCAGGGATTGTGTTAGTTAATACATTGGGTTGGGGTTAGCAGGGATTGTGTTAGTTAATACATTGGGTTGGGGTTAGAGCTTGCAGGGATTGTGTTAGTTAATACATTGGGTTGGGGTTAGAGTTTGCAGGGATTGTGTTAGTAATACATTGGGTCGGGGTTAGAGCTTGCAGGGATTGTGTTAGTTAATACATTGGGTTGGGGTTAGAGCTTGCAGGGATTGTGTTAGTTAATACATTGGGTTGGGGTTAGAGCTTGCAGGGATTGTGTTAGTTAATACATTGGGTTGGGGTTAGCAGGGATTGTGTTAGTTAATACATTGGGTTGGGGTTAGAGCTTGCAGGGATTGTGTTAGTTAATACATTGGGTTGGGGTTAGAGTTTGCAGGGATTGTGTTAGTAATACATTGGGTCGGGGTTAGAGCTTGCAGGGATTGTGTTAGTTAATACATTGGGTTGGGGTTAGAGCTTGCAGGGATTGTGTTAGTTAATACATTGGGTTGGGGTTAAAGCTTGCAGGGATTGTGTTAGTTAATACATTGGGTTGGGGTTAGCAAGGATTGTGTTAGTTAATACATTGGGTTGGGGTTAGAGCTTGCAGGGATTGTGTTAGTAATACATTGGGTCGGGGTTAGAGCTTGCAGGGATTGTGTTAGTTAATACATTGGGTTGGGGTTAGATCTTGCAGGGATTGTGTTAGTTAGTACATTGGGTTGGGGTTAGAGCTTGCAGGGATTGTGTTAGTTAATACATTGGGTTGGGGTTAGAGCTTGCAGGGATTGTGTTAGTTAATACATTGGGTTGGGGTTAGAGCTTGCAGGGATTGTGTTAGTTAATACATTGGGTTGGGGTTAGCAGGGATTGTGTTAGTTAATACATTGGGTTGGGGTTAGAGCTTGCAGGGATTGTGTTAGTAATACATTGGGTCGGGGTTAGAGCTTGCAGGGATTGTGTTAGTTAATACATTGGGTTGGGGTTAGATCTTGCAGGGATTGTGTTAGTTAGTACATTGGGTTGGGGTTAGAGCTTGCAGGGATTGTGTTAGTTAATACATTGGGTTGGGGTTAGAGCTTGCAGGGATTGTGTTAGTTAATACATTGGGTTGGGGTTAGAGCTTGCAGGGATTGTGTTAGTAATAGATTGGGTTGGGGTTAGAGCTTGCAGGGATTGTGTTAGTTAATACATAGGTTTGGGGTTAGAGCTTGCAGGGATTGTGTTAGTTAATACATTGGGTTGGGGTTAGATCTTGCAGTTATTGTGTTAGTTAATACATTGGGTCGGGGTTAGAGCTTGCAGGGATTGTGTTAGTAATACATTGGGTTGGGGTTAGAGCTTGCAGGGATTGTGTTAGTAATACATTGGGTTGGGGTTAGAGCTTGCAGGGATTGTGTTAGTTAATACATTGGGTTGGGGTTAGAGCTTGCAGGGATTGTGTTAGTTAATACATTGGGTTGGGGTTAGCAGGGATTGTGTTAGTAATACATTGGGTTGGGGTTAGAGCTTGCCGGGATTGTGTTAGTTAGTACATTGGGTTGGGGTTAGAGCTTGCAGGGATTGTGTTAGTTAATACATTGGGTTGGGGTTAGAGCTTGCAGGGATTGTGTTAGTTAATACATTGGGTTGGGGTTAGAGCTTGCAGGGATTGTGTTAGTTAATACATTGGGTGCAACATTTCTTTACACCTGGTTGGCAGCCGGCAGATTTTAATATGTGACACTCTGTGGGTTGTGACACCTTTTAGCAGGTCTTTAATACAGCATGGAAGAACTGAGAAATGTAGCAATGTGTAGTCACTAAACAGTTAACATTTTTGTGCCAAACAACAACAAATTCCCCCAAAATAACTAGACAGAGAGAAGGCGCGATCAATATCCAACTATTGTGTGCTAGGAAGAGCTGCGCGGTGTGATAGGCTTGTGATGCACCAATAGTTTTTAAGCCAATTTAACCGATTTCCAATGAAATGTCAGCAATTCCTATCATACTGAAGAGGCACTCCGGGCAACACTGCTATATATATATATATATATATACAGTATATATATATATATATTTCCCCAGATGAAGTCCTAGTAACAGGATGAAACGCGTAGGGTGGAGGCCTTTAATTATTTCCTTAGCTTCCCCTATCCTAATACTTATTTAGTATTATCCCCTCCAAATATCCTTGCATGTCTTGGACATTTCTCCCGATGCTACGGCTGTAATCTCGGCTGAGTGACGTCGTCGCTGCAATCTCGCGACATCAGGGGAGGAACCAGGGAGCTCAGGAGGGCAGCTGCAGACAGAGGAAACCTACCACAGAGGATCTCGGCGTTCCACGTGGGGAGGAAGTAGAATACAACTCCAGGCAGCAGGACGGAGAGGAGTTTACATCCTATATGCTCTTAAACCTCTGCTACTTTGTAAGTAGCGATCTACTTTTGCGCAGTAACAAATACAAAAACATACTTCACCATATTTTATCTCTTTTTCACTCTTTATTTCAGAGAAGTCAAGGACTCTAAAATTATCCCCAGTCCACCAATGCTCATATTTTAATTGCTTAATTAACAATTTGCGCCTGTGTTTTCCCCTTTCCCATATATATATATGAAAAAACAAACAGCGCTAATGAAAAATAGTGCACCGCAAACTGAAATATTAATACTTATAATAAAACATATATTGAAGGCTGTACATAGAAAATGTATAGTTACAAGTCCAATCCTGAATGCACAGAGTTTATGGTGAATCCAAATGTAGGGAATCAGATGATTGCAAAAAGCAAAAGGGAGGCAGCTGTATCTGGGAGAATCACTCCCCAAGGAACATCTGCAAGAAAAAAAGAGAACAGCGCACAACCTAGTGCATTACCAAAAATAGGAGTTTATTATAAGGTAAAAAATGGTAATGCGCATTTACAAGAAAACAAGAGGTAAAAATCACATAGGGGTTTCTTTGCTTTTAAGAGGTACAATACCACTGCTGAGGCTTAAAATTACCTGGCACTCTGTTTGTAGGAAAAGTCAGTGTTTGTTCGTGTCAAATGACACTGGCTCCAACTTCCACACAGCTCCAATGTGCTCAGCTTTCCTCCAGCCTCTGTGTTAAATCAATAGCTCTCTAACAGCTAATTATAGCAGCACAAGCAAAGAGTCCCTCAGTACGCAGCACAGCACCTCGTGGCAGCGTGGTCACTATGTTTGAAGCAGGGGGTCTCTGGGACTGAACCGTGTTAATTCAGTTCCAGAGGCCGCATGATCACTGAGATAGTTACCTAGAAAGGGAGCGCTGGTAGCAGCCCACACTGGGCTGTTTGTCAGACTGGGCTATTTGGGGCTATCAAAATGGCAGCTTTAAATGTCCCGAGTCCTGCAGGCCAATAGGAAGCCGTGACACCATCCCTTGCGGCTTCCTATTGGCCCACGTGGTGTGGTACATTTAAATAGCAGAGAGATACCGGCACAGCCTACGGTGGTATGTATCTCAGGAAGCAGGGGGTCCCCGCAGCTGAGATTAACGCGGCTCAGCAGCAGAGACCCCCGGCTTCAAACCAATGAAATTATTATTATTTTTTAAATAAAGGGTCGCTAGGCGTGCTCCATTAATGAGAAGTTACATAGGATCCACACAATACACCTATACATGTGACATCATGCATGGACTCACAGAAGAATAGATATACGGAACGCAGAAGAAGACTCCATGTATGGAAGACACGGCAGATTTGTGTTATCAGGAGATACTCTCTTTGTATTTATCTCCCTTACAGTATGTACTCTGGTATTCCAAATCAGGACTAAAAATGCCACGAATGCCAACTAATGTAACAGACTGGATAAATGATAAGGGTTATTTACTGACGGCTGCAAAATTGTGGCAAAAAATAATAATTGATCAAATATAAAACTACGTCCCAGATGCCCCGAGCTCCGTTAGGCTGATTAGTTTAACGCTGAGAAAGGTACTACAGTAAGTTGCATATACAGAGCTTATATAATAACTTAAATGAGCATATTTCTCAGGTATCTCAGGTGCGCCCAATGTTGTGCAAAGGTGTCTCTCTGTGTGCTGTATAAAGGTGTTTGGGGGAGGTATAAAAGTAACTTGCGGCTCTAGAAGAACAGGAATCATCTCTCTTAAAACATGCATTGTATGTGTGAAGCCATCATACACTGAACACACATTTTAGAAAAGTTTTACTCCATTTAGCACACAAAGATTTGAATATCTGATTTTAGTACATATGCCCTAATGCCAGATTCCACAAATTAATAAAACATGTAATTAACCAATGAATCTATCTTTCAGTGCCAAATATCCAACTTGCTTAGGTGTCTTGCCCTGAAATCCGTCATGTTTTGTATTCTTAAGGACTTGAACTTGTCCTATGAGAACGTATCCGCTCATATAAACCGGCCGTGCAAACAGTGTAAGCAGAAAATATACATCGCCTGCATTATTTAATCTCTGTTCTACAGTATACACAGCTCTGACCAGCATAGGGTCTTTTATTTGGCTTATTTTCAGAGAGCGTGTTCAGTTTATCCATAACAATCACGCTCATTCTGGAACAAAACACTGTATTCCTCAAACTTCCAGGGCCTGTGTGACACAAATCACAGGACGGGTGACCTCCGACCCTCCAGCATTATAACGTCACCAACACCCATCAATTTGCATCTCCTCTCGTGCTCTGAGCTGCCTATCATGGACTTTGTGCTGCCTGCACATGGCCATCCATTGGCTCTGGCCGATCCCAGCTTTTCAGTTTGACTGTTGCCTCTGCTCTCCCCCCCCCCCCCAACCCTCCTTTCTCATTCTGAATAGTTAGGTGTTTACAGGCCCGGGAACGTCTGCCAAGTATGATGTAGGAAGTTCACATTTCTAATGTTCTCTCCGAGAAGGTTTTATTACAGCTGAAGGGGAGCAGCCAGCCCAGCTGTGAAAACAGGGCTTGGAGAACTTCCCACCTAAGCCCCTTCTGTCTCCCCTTCCCCTGAAGTTACGCTCCTTTTCTAGTGGATATTTCTGCTAATAAACTAGCCCTCCTTTGTCTCCTTCCTCCTTCCCCTTCTTGCGGTTCCTCCTCTCTACCTACGCTCTCTCTCTCCAGCATTTGGTTAGCATTAGCCTGACAATGGCGTGTAGGAGTCGGGATAAGAACATTCATGTTAGGTGTGGCTGCAAAAAAAATCTCAGCACGAGGTCAAAGGGAATCCAAGCTCCTGCTTAACTCTCTCGTTCTCGTACGTTCGCCAATCACACCAAGCAATACTTTCTCAGAAATCCTACCAACAACGAGAAGAAGAATGCGGGGAAAGGTGCAGGGCCACATGGCCTTGTACATATGGATATAACCAAAAACAGGAAGCCCCTGAAGCACTGGGGATTCTTGTCCTTTGATATTACACAAGGTCACAATGCCAGTAGCACTCCAGATATACATGGTGTGCTGGGTTTGGGTTCTGAGCTTGCAAGGACAGTCGGTGTTTGTGGATGTCACACGGTAACACTTGCTTCGAGGTCTATGACCCCTCCTCCCTGGCTCAAAGCTCACTCCCCCTACTTCTATATACTGTAGCAGGGCGTGTGATGCACCTGTGCGATGACCTGTCTATTAAGACTTCTTCCTCCTAACAGAGAGGTAATAAAGAGAACGTTTGCAGATAGAGTTAGGACTTGCAGAGGTTGGGTGGTACCTTGGCATGGTTTGGAAGGCTTATAAGACTTTGGTCAAAGAATTTAACTAAATGACACACACTTATGAGAAGAAAAACAGATAACTATTCAACTACATAATATGTCATATTGGATGCAGAACTGGGGATGTGTGTCTTTTTGCTGTAATGAGGTCACATCCCTAGAAGTAGTATCCCTATGACACAGATATACTTTATATGGTGTGGTTGTTTGGGTCCTGAGCTTGCAGGGGCTTTTAAATACGGAACCTTTGCAGAGTGTTGTTGAGAGATTAGTAATGAGGTCACATCCCCAGAAGTAGTATCCCTATGACACAGAGATGTATGGTGTGGTTTGTTTGGGTTCTGAGCTTGCAGGGCTATAGATGCTTTAAAATACGGAACCTTTGCAGAGTGTTGTTGAAAGATTTGGACGGTGGCATTATTTTCAAGAAACACCAACAATAAATTGTTGTATTTATTGGGACTTTATACATATTTTGCTAAACTTTCGTAAAAAAAAACAAAAAAACGGAAAATGAAAAAAGAAATACAATTTAATGCACGTGGAGAAAAACTTAGATACCAACTGTGCTCCCGATATGTTGGGATATATCACTCCATGCTTAAACATTTGTAAAAAATATGGTGTTGTTTCTGTTAGCCGAGCTCAATGCAGGAGTTGAGTTTCAGAACATTAAGTAATGGTTCCCGTTGAGAGGTAACACAACTCCTGCAGGACTTGTTGCCATAGGAGCGGAATTACAGTACTAAAGCTTCTAAACTCGGGTCAGCAACCACGTCATTGCAAAAAATATCCCACCACAAGATTAAGGGGTTAAACCTGGGGTGGGCAACTCCAGTCCTCAAGGGCCACCAACAGGTCAGGTGTTAAAAGATATCCCTGCTTCAGTACAGGTGACTCAATCAGTAGCTCATTCATTGACTGGCCAACTCCTGTCCTCAACAGCCACCAACAGGTCAGGTTTTCAGGATATCCCTGCTTCAGCACAGGTGCCTCAATCAGTGGCTCAGTGCTGAAGCAGGGATATCCTGAAAACCTGACCTGTCGGTGGCCCTTGAGGACTGGAGTTGGCCGCCCCTGGGTTAAACTAATGTGCTGAGTGATTTATGTGAACAAGTGGGTGGACGAGTGGGGAACGGAGTCAAAGTTTCTCATTTCCCCATGTGCTGCTCCGGAGGTAACTGTAACCAGACGCATGTGAGGCAGAAGCTGCAGCGAGTTAGATGGGAGCAGCAGAAAGTGGCCATGTAATAACACTCAGGGGCCTCTGGAAAAACGAGCAGCGCAATAAGTGAGATGGTACGTTCAGTCTGTGATACTGTGTGTTATCCTCTGGTGTTTGTCCAGTTTATATTACAACCTTTTCCAGGAGATCTGTGAATATCAGAGAGTTAGGAGTCATCTGCAATGCTGGCAGTATATGGCAATACATGTACTGTATGCCACACAAGATATAACAATGACACATTCAGCCGCTTCGGTAAGTCCCTAACCGTAGCCCTTATCCTAAAACACCATAATCGTAACCCCTAATACTAATGCCACACCCTACCCTAAAATCCTTTATCCTATGCCCTTACCCTAACCACTAAAACCCCTAAAGGTAACCCATAGTACCCTAACCACTAAAACCCCTAAAGATAACCCCATAGTACCCTAACCACTAAAACCCCTAAAGGTAACCCCGGATTACCCTAACCACTAAAACCCCTAAAGGTAACCCCGGATTACCCTAACCACAAAAACCCCTAAAGATAACCCCATAGTACCCTAACCACTAAAACCCCTAAAGGTAACCCCGGATTACCCTAACCACTAAAACCCCTAAAGGTAACCCCGGATTACCCTAACCACAAAAACCCCTAAAGTTGCCCCCTATCATAAAACTTACCTTCTCTAGAAGCGGCTTGGGTGGAGGGCCCAGCGGTGGAGCGGTTGTGGTGGAGGGCCCAGCGGTGGAGCGGTTGTGGTGGAGGGCCCAGCGGTGTAACGGCTGCGGTGGAGGGCCCAGCAGTGGAGTGGCTATGGTGGAGGGCCCAGTGGTTAAGCGGTTGCGGTGGAGGGTCCAGCGGCAGAGTAGGTGGAGGGCCCAGTGGTTAAGCGGTTGCGGTGGAGGGTCCAGCGGCAGAGCAGGTGGAGGGCCCAGTGGTTAAGCGGTTGCGGTGGAGGGTCCAGCGGCAGAGCAGGTGGAGGGCTCAGCGGTGGAGCGGTTGCATTGGAGGGCCCAGCAGTGGAACGGCTATGGTGAAAGGCCCAGCAGCAGAGCGGCTGTGGTGGAGGGTCCAGCGGTGGAGCGGATGCAGTGTAGGGCCCAGCAGTGGAGCGGTTGTGGTGGAGGGCCCAGCGGTGGAGCGGCTGCGGTGGAGGGCCCAGCGGTGGAGCGGTTGTGGTGTAGGACCCAGTGGTGTAGGGCCCAGCAGTGGAGCGGTTGTGGTGTAGGACCCAGCGGTGGAGCGGTTGTGGTGGAGGGCCCAGCGGTGGAGCGGTTGTGGTGTAGGGCCCAGCAGTGGAGCGGTTGTGGTGGAGGGCCCAGCGGTGGAGCGGCTGCGGTGGAGGGCCCAGCGGTGGAGTGGCTGCGGTGGAGGACCCAGTGGTGTAGGGCCCAGTGGTGGAGTGGTTGTGGTGGAGGGCCAAGCGGTGGAGCAGCTGCGGTGTAGGGCCCAGCGGTGGAGCGGTTGTGATGGAGGGCCCAGCGGTGGAGCGGCTGCGGTGGAGGACCCAGTGGTGTAGGGCCCAGCAGTGGAGCGGTTGTGGTGTAGGGCCCAGCGGTGGAGCGGTTGTGGTGGAGGGCCCAGCAGTGGAGCGGTTGTGGTGGAAGGCCCAGCGGTGGAGTGGTTGTGGTGGAGGCCCCAGCGGTGGAGCGGCTGTGGTGTAGGGCCCAGAGGTGGAACGGCTGCGGTGGAGGGCCCAGCAGTGGAGCGGTTGTGGTGGAGGGCCCAGCGGTGGAGCGGCTGCGGTGTAGGGCCCAGCAGTGGAGCGGTTGTGGTGGAGGGCCCAGCGGTGGACCGGTTGCGGTGTAGGGCCCAGCAGTGGAGCGGTTGCAGTGTAGGGCCCAGCGGTGGCGCGGTTGTGGTGTAGGGCCCAGTGGTGGAGCGGTTGTGGTGGAGGGCCCAGCGGTGGCGCGGTTGTGGTGTAGGGCCCAGTGGTGGAGCGGTTGTGGTGGAGGGCCCGGCATTGGAGCGGTTGTGGTGGAGGGCCCAGCGGTGGAGCGGTTGTGGTGGAGGGCCCAGTGGTGGAGCGGTTGTGGTGGAGGGCCCAGCGGTGGAGCGGCTGCGGTGTAGGGCCCAGCGGTGGAGCAGCTGCGGTGGACGCCCCCCTTGCAGGGAGTTGGTCGCCGAGAGATGTCCATGTCCAAATGACCCATTCCAGGCTACATTTGTGTTGCTGCCAAGACAGCACTTTCTTGAACAGTAAGTCCTGGTGTTATTTAGACCTGAACACCTCTCTGAATCCCAATGTTGTGCCCATGACTGTTCCATGTCCCGGGAAGCATCTTCCTTCCTCGCCAGGAGAACATTTTGACCAATTAATTTATATAGAACCGATTTCTTACTCTCCAGTAAGTGGAAGGTATCGTCCCCACATACTGAGTTAGGGGCCTTAGAGCCATTTTCTGTTTGCCACAATGTTGTACCTGTAAATCTTTCCTAACATTGATGCATGAAGTCAGGTGGATTCTCCTGCGGTTTGGAGTAGGTTCTGTAGTATGAAAGACTAGGGGGTATATGTACTTTGGTGTAAATAGTGCAGTATAACAGTATGGAGAATAAAGGTTACTTGTTGCAATGTAACAATCCGATGGGTGCCAGTTATTGCACACACATCGCTCTGACACCATGAAGGGAGAGAGCATTCACTGGTCCCTATGGCCCATATTCACTAAACGGTGGGGTGGTTTAGCATGCCCTAAATCTCATTCAAAGTCACTGGAGTTAAGAAGTGCTAACACATAGCACCATTTAGTGAATATGGGCCTCCATGAGCAAATGGTTTGTGATGCAATCATGAAGATCCTGAATGTGGTAACAATTTCTCCTGGGTATGATGTCTTAATGGGTCTCACTAATCTAATCGTCACTAAACTAGAACAAGGGAACTATTGCGTGCGTGTCTTTATTTATATAGCGCCACTAATGTACATAGCGCATCACAGCAGTAATACACCTGACAATCATATACATAACAAATAACACATAATGTGAAGAAGCGCTTCAGACATAGAAGTAACATTAGTTAAAGGAGTCCCTACCCCAAAGAGCTTACAATCTAATTGGTAAGTAGGGAGAACATACAGAGGCAGTAGAAAGGTGTTGCCTGCTCACTACAGTGTGTGCCAGGTCTGAATGAATGTTTAGGAAAGGCTGTGGCTGCACATTCTTAATTGTACTCTTTCTGTTTCAGATTATGTAAGAAAAATGGGTCCAATGATTGGCTCCTGATCTCAGTAGCTCGTTCCTGTGCTGAGACCCAGCTGCACTGTAATCATGGACATGTGGACATGTATCCACACACGGTTGCAGTTACAGAGAGCATGCTTGCACTGTTAGTTCAGAT
Source organism: Ascaphus truei (assembly GCF_040206685.1). NCBI lineage: Eukaryota > Metazoa > Chordata > Amphibia > Anura > Ascaphidae > Ascaphus > Ascaphus truei. Next base: position 544,196,883 of record NC_134483.1, read on the forward strand.
GCTTAGATAAAGCAGGAGGTATGCTACAATGCAGACATGATTTGTGGTACTGTGCACATTGCTGTGTTATACAAGCTCGTCCCATGTGGTCCACATCCCACGTTACTGTTGGCATCACTCAGCTGGAGATAAGGAGGAGCATGTTACTGGAGCGAAGTGGTGCAGTACAGTAGGTAGAGTACCACTAACGCAGAGGTGAGAGGTTAACTCAATGCTAATATGCACTTCCAGGAGGGGACCGCAAACTTATACATTTATATTAGCTGACAAAGGTCCAATAACCAAGAAATAGAAAGTTCCTTTTATTTGCACTCAATTAAAAAAAAAAAACATTGCTAAATCTCTGGAGCCCGATCTCTGAGATTAATGGCAGTTATTAGATGAATGCTTCTGTTTGCACTGGGCTATTAGAGGTAGGACACATCCACATAACATTCAGCAGAGTTCCCCCCTAATAAATCCCACCGAAAGAGAAACTTGGTATCAAGGGTCAGTGTATACCAGGGGTGGGCAACTCCAGTCCTCAAGGAGCACAAACAGGTCAGGTTTTCAGGATATTTCTGCTTCAGCCTATTTTCTACCGGTTTTAACTGATTGGCCCAGAGTAACAAACTTACTCGTTGGTGATCCAAAACCGGTGAAACTCTAATATAGATATACCTTGTCAAAGTGCACTGTAAAATAAATAAAGTGCACTAAATTAGGGAGGTGGGGGGTTTCAATAAATCCAGATTAGGGGACCCCGAGCAGAGCTCTCCATCTAATGCCACTGGGAAGCAAATTCTGACACGTCCCAGTGGACTCGGCATGAGCGTACTCTGCCCGGATACGGGAGTGCACCAGCGCCCAGAACATCCCGACAATCATCATTGGGACCTCCCCTTCCAGGCACTGCTTCCTGGTCTTGTATATGGCCAGCTTGGCTAATGCCACCAGGAGAAGGTTGGCAAGGAGGTCCCTGGGTTTATTGCCCCGGGACACTGGGCACCCAAATATAAAAAGGTGTGGGGAAAAGTGTAGCCAGATCTGCAGGAGAAGGCAGGAGAAGGCCCCTCAAGGTTGATAAGAGGGGCTGCAGTCTGGCACACGAAAAATAAATATGATACACCGACTCCCGTTCACCACAAAAGGGGCATGTGGCAGGGGAGTCGGTGAAATGGGCCAAGTACTCTCCCGTGCTCAGTGCACCATGTAGAATTCTCCAACTCAGATCCCCGGTGGGACGGGGGACCAAGCCTGAGCTCCCTCCACCGGGGTCTCTCGCCCTCTCTAGCTGGTAGTACCCGCCTCCAGACTGTATCGGGGCGGGCAACGAGGGCGAGGTAGGGCACTGTATGGAGCACGAGAGAGTACAGTGCCTTCCTCGGCGTGCCCCGGAAACATGCCGGGGACATGTCCCCCAACTTACTTAGGTTGGGGACTGGAGGAGCTTGAGGGGATTGCCATATTTCTGCTGCAGCACAGGTGGCTCAATCAGTCCCAGCTTCAGCATAGGTTGCTCAATCAGTCCCAGCTTCAGCACAAGTGACTCAGTCTTTGACTGAGCCACTGATTGAGCCACCTGTGCTGAAGCTTGGATATCCAGAAAACCTGCCCTGTTGGGGGCCCTTGAGGACTGGGTTACCCACCCCTGGTGTTAGGGTTGTGGAAATAAAAAGGCCCAGACACACAGATCTCTGTTATCTCAGGGCTGATAGCGTATCGTTAACAAAATCAGCCGTGGACATTATGTTTCCGGAGATTAGCGCGATTCCTTAAAGATAATTATATGCAAAAACAACAGCTGCTAGTTACCTCGTTAGCACAGACGTAACGCCATGATGCAGCAAGGTAGCTGCAAATACCCTGCGCTCGCTTCAAACAACATGACTCGTGCTAAGCCCGTCTTACTTAAAGGTGGTGTTAGGTCCGTCCAGACGCTGGAATACGGGTTTAGCTGAGAGAGTGAGAGAGGAGTGAGAGAGGAGTGAGAGAAAGTGAGAGGAGAAAGAGAGAGGAGAGAGAGTGAAAGAGGACAGAGAGAGGACAAAGAGAAAGAGGAGAGAGAGGTGAGAGAGAAAGTGTGAGTGAGTGAGTGAGAGAGGAGAGAGAGAGAGAGAGAGTGAGAGAGTGCGTGAGAGAGTGAGTGAGTGAGTGAGAGAGTGAGAGAGTGAGTGAGTATGAGAGTGAGAGAGTGAGAGAGAGAGAGAGAGAGAGATAATCCAAGCAGCAGTTTAAAAACAAACAAACAAAAACATATTTTTGTTGTTTTAATATTTGCAGCCTTTGATTACCTTTATTGAATCAGCAAAGATCCTGCTTGCCAGGGCTCACTAAATGGCTGCCTATCAGCATCACAATGTATCCACTTGTTTGTACTGACTCTGAAAGAAAGTACATTGTTTCGTATGGCCAGGGCATATACTTAGGGTGGATACATTCAAGATGATTTCATGTTTCAATAAAAGGATTTTTTGTAGGAATATAAGAAACATACGATTTGGCTCCTTGTGCTTTTCTACAGTATTTCAGCCCTGAAAAGGAATGTTAACAACTGAGACATTCAAATACATTATAGTAAGTAGGAATGGGCAAAGTGAACATACTGTACATCACATAGATAGATTTATAGCAGTCATGGTTGTGTCATTTGTTGCTGTTTTGTAACAGCTAATGCTTGTCTTGTTGCAAATATCAATTTATTTATATCATCTGCTATTTGTCAACTTTTAACTCATATTGTTGGAGGGTCAAGATATTTTACATCTTTGTTCTTAATTTATGTAACATTTAGTGGAAACGGTATTTAAAAATCTTAACCGTCTGTGCAGCGGTTCTTCCTGATTGGATCTTTCCCCTGGTATTTTAACCTGGAGAATCTTCTACTTCTATTATGTATTTTTCAGCGCTAACTAACACTGGGTTCATTTGCACATATTAACTGTTTCATCACTTTGCGCCATGAACACTGTTTTGTTTAGGTTTTAATTTGCGGTTTTGGGGAAAACCGCTGGTGTTTAGGCTGCAGCTTGAGTATATCACAATATTTGTTGCGCTTTATTATAGTTTTTTTATATCTGAGAAACCCCCATTTTTATCTCTGTAGAGAACACTTTATATCTGTATTTTGTTTCTTATTTAGTGTAATAAGCAAGTCAATATCTCCCTACATAAAAATATATATATTCCATCTATAGTATTCTCCTGATTTTCTATTAGTTTTTTTTTACATATTTAAGCTCAGTTTTCTACTTTACTAGCACTCCTCTGTGACACTTATACGCATGTATATATGTTGTGGTTATTTTGGGGGTTCAATATGAGCTTATAGGGGTCCTGTAAGTTTCACATTTATATATGTATAGAACACATCCTCCTAACACCAGAGGTCTTCATACGAAAAGAGAGATTTTAATCCACATAGATCAACGTTTTCGGCCAAACACACTGCCCTTTGCCTAGATCAAGTGGTGTGCATACAAGGCTCCTGATTTAAAATCCTAACATCTCTCTTTTTGTATGAAGACCTCTGCAGTGCCGGTTCCTCTTAGTTTGTGGAGGATGTGTTCTAGATTGTAGGTCTCCCCAGGCAGGGAGATGGTCGCTGTGCACCCGAGGCAGTTGCATAAATCCAGTGAGTGCACCTATTTCTTTCTTCACATTTATAGATCGACAAGTCAATTATTACCATGGCTTTACAACTGAGATATTTCCAGATTCCAAATGTATCTACTGTACCTGCCTTGCAACAACTGCATTTAAATGAGCGGTATATTGGGGGATTTACAGAGACAGCAGGTAAGGGAATAAGTGCAGTAGATGGCAGCGCTTGGCCACAATGGTTGGTAGGAGTGTCTGTGGGTGTGGGACAGTAGCCATGAGTGCCGGCTATTTGTGTGATTAATGTAAGAGGTGAGTTTTAAGGTTGGCCTGTGTTACATTTGATGAGTTAACACCATTAGCAGGGAGGAATGAGGGGGCATGGAGGCGTGGTGTGTATGTGGCTGAGTCCAGGTTTAGGAGAGATATCCCCAGCAGCAAGGAGTAGAGAGAGAGTGAGAAAGGAGGTGAGAAGATGCCCATCATGACAAGAAATGTGCGAATTATTCGCGGGCATTCGCCCATGGCACAAGCTCCTATCACGCACATTCGCCTCCTTTAAAAAAATAGATATTAGTGCGCTCAAAATATTCCCTTCATGGCTGTCCTCCCTCCTCCCCAAAGGTGTGAAAGTCTGCATTAGGGGCCATTTGTGTGATCATTCTCGCTGGGGTTGAAAATAACCAATTAAATATCAAATATTCATTTTAACATTTAGCGATTGAACGTCATGACATTCGAGAAAATGGGAAGCTGAAACGTAAATGACGACGGGTAGAAGTACATTTGCCCCCCAATTTTTCCATGCCAAATGTGAGGTCAAAAAGTCGACCACAAATCAAATTCTTTCAAAAACACAGCAACGAATTTGCAGGTGGAATCTTGACGCTTCACCCTGAGCCTCCAGTCTCCCATCTCTATATCACCCTTATCTTTGCTGGGCTCGCTTTGCAGTATTCCAGGGGTTCACAACTCCAGTTCTCAAGACCCCCCACAGGTCAGGTTTTTAGGATATCCCTGATTCACATACAGTAGGTGGCCCAATCAGTGGCTCCCTGCTTCAGCACAGGTGGCTCAATCAGGGGCTATGTCAAAGATTTAATTCTGAGTGCGGATTTTTAACAATCTGACCATGGATTATTAATCTGTCATATGGATTGTTAGTGATAGAAATTTTTTTGGGGGGGAGGGGGCAGATTTGCCTTTTTGAGACGATCCATGAAAATTTGTGACTCAAAGGAACCGACTGATCTGAAGCAGATCCAGATTCGCCCCAAAACAGAGCCCATCTCTAGTCACAGAATATCCAAATTTTGCCGCACAAACTCTCAATATCAGCATGCGGTTCAGGAAGGCGTATTTTATTTACAGGTGACCGTGACAAGAGAGCGCAATGTAACGAGTGACACTACTTAGAACAGCGGTGCGCAAAGTGGGGGCGCAATATTTTCTGGGGTGGGGGTGGCGTGGGTTCGCGGCTGTTACAGAGGCCCCGCGCATCTCCGAAGGCATTTAAAATAAATGCCGGGGATCGCGCGAGGCCTCTGTAACTTTTCACTTAGCTGGATTTCCAGCGACGTGTCTCCATGGCAACTGGCATCAAGTGACGCCACGGGTCATGTGACATCACGTTGTCATGGCAACCTCATGTCACATGACCCCGTAACATCATTTGATGCCAGAGCCGTGCAGGGAGGGGGGGCACGAGCCGGAGGGGAGAGGAGACGGGGGGGGGGGCGCATGTTGGTAAGTGACTTAGAAGAACATATTGTACATTTTCCCAGGATCAATATGGCTACCAGATGTGAGGAGGGGCGGGGGATTGTGGGCATGAACAATAACATTGTACTATTTACAGTACCGACATATCTTATTGCAACAAATACCGGCGGCATGCCGGGATCTGCCCCAGCTGCCGCCAGTAATGCACGCGCGCCGCCGCGTTCCCCCACTCACCCCCCCTCCTCATCGCGCGCAATTTGCACACCCTTCCGGACCCCTGTACCCCTTCTGCTCTGCCCCTCTGCTTCCCCGTACCCCCGCTTACCTTAATTTGATGTCCAGGGGTGTCGGGGAAGCCTGGGGAAGCCGGGGAAGACGGGGAAGCCGGGCGCGCATGTGACTGTGACGTCACAGTGCGCCGCCACGCGCCGCGGCTACCCGCTTCCCAGCCTCATACAGCCAGCGGCATTTGCTCGAATAAGAGCTGCCGCTGCTGTATATGAGCCATAGACATTTACACTGACTAGTGGGTTACAACTAACCTTATAGCCGTCTATCAGTTCAGGGATGCCTTGTGGAAAAGCTACAAAGTAACTGGCACTACCATGGATCTCAATCACTACAGATGCATGCGGAACATGTGCACAAGGCAAACAAGGCACGCAAAAGCACAATATTACTCTGACAATCTCCACCAGAACACATCAAACCCAGCTAACTTCTGGAAGGTTATCAACAATATATTCCAGCTTTCTAACCATCAACAGCCAAGTAATATCACTAAGGGGGATATTACTCTGACAAACCCCACTGACATTGCAATTGCATTCAATGATTACTTTGTTGGGTGTGCCACTAACTTATTAGCGACACGCAGCCCAAACCACAAACCTGAATCTCATCCTGGGAGTACCCACATAGCCCCACCCCCTCCCAACACTGCCCACAATTTTCAATTTAGCTCAGTATCTGAAGAGGAAATTACACAAGCGCTCCTCAAATTAAAACTAAGCAGCCAATGCGGACCTGACTTACTACAATCTAGGTTCCTACGACTTGGTGCCCCAGCCATTGCCAAACCAATTGCTTCTATAGTCAACTCTATCCTGTCTGCAGGCCATATCCCTAAGACCTGGAAAACTGCCAGAGTTCTCCCAATCTTCAAAAGTGGGGACAAAAAAACTAAAGGCCAATCTCTCTTCTCCCAATCCTATCCAAATTCATGGAAAAATGTGTCCACTCCCAATTAAGCAATTACTATACCAAGACAAATTTCCCTAGCCAATTCCAATCTGGCTTTCGCCCCAAACACTCCACCGTAACTACCCTGCTAAAAGTTTGCAATGAAATCCAGTGTGGAATGGAACAGGGACAACTCACTGGTGCAGTATTCCTAGATTTTGAAAAGGCTTTTGATACTGTTGATCATGCTATCCTGCTTAACAAACTCCAGAGCTCTGGAATAGGGAAGCATGCTTTAAACTGGTTTCATTCCTACCTATCAGGAAGATCCCAACATGTGTCCATCTCAGGCTCTAACTCCAACCCCCTGGATATCACCTGTGGTGTCCCGCAAGGCTCTGTTCTGGGCCCCTACTCTTCTCAGTGTTCATTAATGATCTTCCCACAGCTTGTAAGGAAGCCTCAATACACATGTATGCAGATGACACAATCCTATATGCACACAGCCATAGCCTCTCTGACCTTCAACACATTCTTCAGTCTGACTTTTTGAGACTCGAAAACTGGATTTCCCAAAACAAACTGTTTTTAAACACTGACAAGACTGTAACAATGGTAATTGGGACCAAGACAAAAATTTTAAAGCTTCCAGCGACTGAGCTCCTGATTAGAACCAACTCTAACCCCACCCTAACACCTGTCACTAGTTTTAAATACCTGGGCTTATGGCTTGACTCCCACTTAACATTCGGAATGCACATTGATACCCTGACAACCAAGACCTATGCCAAACTAGGGGTACTTTACAGGAACAAATCCTCCCTAAGTCTCCTGGTCAGAAAGCGAATCACACAGCAGATGCTAATGACAATTATTGACTATGGAAACATAGTATAAGGCTCAGCACCTCAAACCCACCTTAGCAAACTTGACAACCTCTACAATTCAATTTGTCGTTTTGTCCTCCAATGCAACTACAACACACATCACTGCGAAATGTTCAAAGAACTAGATTGGTTGGTCATCACTAGAGTCTAGGCGCAAAGTTAACCTTTCCTGTCTTGCCTTTAAATTCTTTATGGGCAAGCTACCCAGCTACCTGAACAAGCTCCTCACCCCTACCACATGCAGCACTTATCACCTGAGATCAGACTCCAAAAGACTATTCATGGTCCCAAGGCTCAACAAAGTATCCGGACGTTCCTCCTTCTCCTTCCGTGCACCCCAAAACTGGAACAACCTACCAGAGACTCTCACATCCACCAACAGTTTAAGTTCTTTCAAGTCTAAGGCTGTCTCACATTTTAACCTGGTCTGTAACTGTTTCATAAGCCCATAATATATATTTTCTTTAACTGTGCACGCAATGTCTTGTATATAATGTGTACCCTATTCACTTATGTAACTGTATATGTAACCATGTATTATTTTTCTTAACTCTATGCCCAGGACATACATGAAAACGAGAGGTAACTCTCACTGTATTACATCCTGGTAAAATATTTTATAAATAAATGTGTCGTTATTGAGTTAGAGCACTTTTTAGAGTCGCAAAAGTAGTAGCAAAATGACTTACTCCAGGAGAATCCCAATAGATCCCATAACAAGACTCAGAACCAAACGGAACTATTGCCAGTGAGATGTTTAACAAGCTAAACTACAGATGTATTTAGATGTGCTGCTGACGTGACTGCGAGGAGGTGCGGGGTGACATCGCCGTGAACACTTTGTTGTCCTGGCCTCGTCCGCAACCGCAGCACGTCTGAGGCTCGCCTACGGACAGCCGGAATAATTATTTTTATGGTTATTTATGTTATTGCAGTTCAGCACATGGCCATCTGGTGGCGCACTGAATATCTTCGCCTATGATACTCGGCAGCCTTAAGGGAGCCGCAAGTATCTATGCCCTTGAATGTTGCAGTAGGAACCCCTCAGGTGTCTCAATACAAGATACAATGCACCTTTGAATCTGAGAGAGAGAAAGAGAGGACAGAAGCCTGATAATCCCACTTAAAGGATGGTTTGAGTTTGTATATACTGTGGACTTTTGACCAGGGCTTGATTCTGAGCTAATTCTTATTTGGTTACTTTGTGTCTTGTATGGGGGAATAGGGTTAAGGGAAGTACCTTGTGGTTCCGTTGGACCCAAGTGAACGGACCTGAGGAACAGGTCGTCACCCCGAAACGTTGCCCCCCTTACCCTCCCCCATTGTCTTTTTCTATGTTTATTTGTTTGCAGTTTTTCCTTTAGTGTTTTTTCTCCCACTCCCCTTCCCTGTGTCTCTCCCCCCCCCCCTACTCTTGTGCTTTTTAAGATCCATATATTCTGCATTTATAGTCGTGTAGCATTTCCATATTTGTGTGATACCTATTGTTCTATTATTACCGCTATTACATTTTTGGCTTATTCCGTGACTCTTTTGTTTTCTCTATTAATCAGTGTGTGCTGGAGCCTTTTTTGGTTTTTATGTTCTTCAGTGAGGTTGTTTGGGCCCACTTTGTTCCGTTTGCACCCTGTACTTCATGATTTGTATTCGTTATTTAGAGTGCTGTCTATAATTGTTTATATAAGATACAATGTAGACATGTCACACTTTAAACACTGCCTTTCTTTGTTTAATGACCTTGCACTTCTCTACTGTAGCAGTATCACACTTTATTCAAATCCCTGTATATTACCCATATTTGTCTCAGTCTGTTTGCATATGTACATGGCATGGAACATGGCACTTTCTATATGAGAGACAAAACCGGCCTGCAATTATGCATACATGATATATTGTGCCATTTAAGATAGTACAGATAAGAGGTTAACTCTATCTGACATCTATGAGTATATCACTGGGAAATACCATTTATACAAAAGAAACCAAAAAGGTTGGAAGATTTCTATTGGACACAACGTAAGCGTTAATGACTGCTTATTAGAATAGCGCGCCCCGGCAAGAGTGACAGTTACAGGGCACTGCACACGTCAGGGATGGGTATGTTCAATTATGGCAACTTTAGAATGAGAAAGAGATAGAATACACCTTTCTGGACAGATCACTGCAATCTGTCCCACTCGACTACCTGCTCCCACCTGAGTACTTGCCCCAATACTGTTACCATTAACAGTATGGACCAACCAATTACGATAACGAGATGAATCTACATCCCAACTACATGATCGAATCAAACAACTGTGGGCGCACACACATTTCATCAACTCATACGACTTCTGCAATGGGTTGCTGCCAACCAATTTTCAGACAACCAATTTTCAGCCTCCGCCCATAGATAATCAATATAAATATATCGTAAATTTACATACAGTATAACTGTAATTTCCAAATGACCCACATATGCATTCCATTAGACCACATATGCTCCAACATTCAAAGACCCGTGTATGCATTCGATGAAACACACATGCACCTACATTCAAACAATGTATATGCATTCCATAGAACACGCATGCACCTACATTGAAAGACCCACATATGCATGCGTATACACAGTGTACTTTAATAATTTATTTATTCTTGTTTATTAATAAGTAACACTATCACAATTATTTTACAGAATGAAACTGCACAAGAGACAGCAAGAAGAAGATGTCTAATAACTAATAATATTTTCAACTTTTTCTTACTAGCTTATTTTTTTAAAATATTTTCTACTTTTTAAATATTTTAATCAGAGTGGGCACATACAGACATATACATTATTATACTTTTATACTATGAGAGTTTCATTTAAATGAAAACATTGTAACTGCAATGGGTTGTATCTTTTATAATATTTATAGGTATTCAGTGCTGACAATAGTGATGTTGGATTTGGCAACTAAACTGACACAACTTGCCTACACTATCAACTGCATACATAGACAAAGCAGTCCCACTCCCTCACTCCTTGCTTCTATTGTAGCCAACAAAAAAAAAACGCCCAGGGAAAAATATCTGTGGCTAAGGTACCATCTGATTTTTCAGCATTCCCTTCATGTTATGAAAGCCCCCAGCTCTCCTCTGAAATTCTATTATAATTCAAAGACACACGTATGCATTTTATAGACAGGCATAAACATAACCAAAGCATAGACACGCTACCTAAAACCTTTATTTTGATCATTGTTGCTTTTCAGAAGTACTGAACCACTAATGAATGTGTATTCAATGTGAATTACATATTTGTTGTGCTGTATTATATAGGTAAAATGTCTCACCAACCAATCACCAACTCAGCCCCACCTAACACCGAATACTGCCCCTGGGATGTCAGTGTAAACATAAATTGGGATGTCAGCATCAACATAAATTCTCACAGAAATTGCATTGCCTCACTCACTGATCTTGATCAGAACTAACTCTTGTGCTTTCAGATATCTTGTGCTTGAACGATGGATCGATCCAACTTCTACGGACTTCTTCGCTAAGAAAGCGAAGGGTGTCAGCTGACTCAACTCTACCTGAGACCCCCAAACACAAAAGGCTAAAGTGAGGAAAGAAAACAAGGCAGCACCAAAAACTCTTAAGGTGAAGAATCCGGGACCGATGTGGAGAAAGAACAATATGGACAAAACCCCTTGCCATTCAAGTACCTGGACCCAGGAGACCTGTTTCTTCAGCAGGCACACCAATCCCCATCACTCCCTGCTCACATCATCTCGTACCCTGATCAGCCCAACTCGGACCTGGCTCACTTTGCCCCAGATCCTGCTCAGCCAACTCAGACCCGGCTCAACTCACCTTATATCCTGCTGAACCCAAATTGGACCTGGCTAACTTTACCCCAGACCCAGCATAGCCCAACTTGGACGTGCACAACTCACCTCGTACCCTGCTCAGCCCAACTCGGTCTCAGCTCACCTTGCCCCGGATCCAGCTCCGTCTAACTCAGAAAAGCACTAACTAAAGTAAAGAGCTCAAGCAGTCCAGCTGCAAGTGGCAACTTGGTCAGACACAGCTTGGAAATGTCAGGTTAATTTATAACGGTAAAATAAAGTCCAGAAATGGTGCTCAGCTAAACAGACCCTCCCATGCACAATAATGCAGTATATTAAATGCAGGCAGGACGGCTTTAAATTTCGTTTGAAAATGCACTTGAAGCAGTCATATATTACAGAAAGGTAATACGGTTCTCGGCCTAGTGAGACATCCCACAGTACTCACAATAATGGCAATAATCACTGTAACAAGGTATGTCCATGGCAGAATAAAAGGACTACATCATATCAAAATAAGCCCAGTGCCAATACCTTGATGTTCCTTAGTATGTGCCTCCCGTCCTTCATGAGTCCCAGCCAGTCCCAGGTGGGCAATCTGTAGCGATGAATCCAGAAGCTGAAGATGAAAAATGGAGCCCTAACAAGGCAAATATCACAAGGTGGTCCCATAAAAAAAGATATTTATTGAAGTCTCATAGACCCAGGGTAAAAATAAATGTGCATGTTTCTCGCTACAAGTGCGCTTTATCAAGGTGTATGTTAAGAGAAGATCGATTTACTCTTTAAATAGGAAAGAAACCCTCTATGGAGCAAAGTGGAGCACAACCCAGAGACAAAACATCAGGAACCAGCAAACCATAGGTTAAAAAACTCCTTTAATGGTCCAAAAGGGGAGGAGACACCATAGAAAAATACATCAACCACCCACTCTGACAAAGGGCTTTGCCCGAAACGCGTCAGAGTGGGTGGTTGGTGTATTTTTCTATGGTGTCTCCCCCCTTTTGGACCATTAAAGGAGTTTTTTAACCTATGGTTTGTTGGTTCCTGCTGTTTTGTCTCTGGGTTGTGCTCCACTTTCCTCCCTAGAGGGTTTCTTTCCTGATCTTCAATCAAGATGGATGCACGCCTACATGGATTCCTTGCTCCTTATACCTTTGTATCAACAGTGAGTGGACTTTGATATCATACTTATTGCATTACCCATATTGTTCTGTGACTTTATCTGAGTGTGGTTGGGGAAAAGGGGATCCCTAGCCTTTGGTTTTGTGTCCCCCCACTACCCAATAAATCCCACTCATAGATTTAAGCCAAATTGGCAGTCACGTGCTTATGAACTTTTATTGGGATGACAACATTGTCAAGTGCTTTGAAGGAGTTATATACAAGTTTCAAATTAGGAATCCGATGTCCTTAATGTTATGAGATTTGCTATATCTCTGGATTTCTTCTGTTGCACTATTCTGGACTCTATGTTCTGTTTTTCCTAGTCTTTAAATAGCCGCGCCATACCGGCAGGGCTGTCTTGGATGCTCATGATTGGTCTAGCAGCAGAGGGAATGCCAAACACTCTATAACGTTGAATTATGATCCCCCTGCAGAAGATGCATGAACACATGTGCCACCGCAGACAGACAGGGACACGTTGGAAGGAAAGTTGGACCTGTTCTGGAGAGGATCGACCAAATGACGAGGGACATGGGTTGCTAGTTTATTCTACACCAACAGCAGAAGGACACACCAAAACGTCTGGAGGAACAGTCCCACCCCCCTGTGACTCCATACCATACCCAGAAGATGTAGAAAAAGGTGTTACCCAAAAGGCGCTTAGATCAAATCCTTTCTTATCATAAGAAAAATATCCTGTGATATTTAAATCCAAATGGATAGTGAAAATATTATGCAAAATTCAGTGGTATTTAAATCGAAAATACTTCGCAGCACAAACCCTTTCTGGGTTGTTTTTTTTCCCAATCCCACGTAAATAGTTGCCCGGGTGTTTGGGGAGCGCAGGTGTATGCAAAATAAGAGAAACATACAAAATATAGTGCAATATGTTTAAACAGCAATGTGGTCTGCTGATCTTAAAATCCGGTGAAGTGTGTACAGTACTCACAAATTTCCCATTCTTTAAGTGTATCCAAAACAGTGGCAGTATCTTTATGCTGCCTGTCTCAGATGTTTCTGTAGCCCACAAGATCTGGTCACCTTCATTGATAAAGTAAAGAACCCAACATAGTGTGTACTTGTATAAAATTGTATCTATAGATAAAGTTAAAAATGCCCTCATGTGGTGCCAAAGATAAAATCGCATTTGGAACCATTAGTAGAGCGCGACCGGTCAGGGTGTATCGACGTTCTCTCTGCCTTTCTGATGAAACTGGGCAATCCAGTGAAACGCGTAGAGTGCCTGAATCTGCAAACCGCAGCTGTGAGAGATTGACGATCACGGCGCTGCCGCTTCCTATGATCAACATCCGGGTATCTGAGCCGAGAGGTGTGGAAGCCAGCCAGCTGCGACGTTGACGAGAGGAGAGACGCAGGAAAACCTGTGGATGCTGGCGGAGGTGATCGCTGTAAGCAGGATACCACAGACGGCGCCTAGTCCAGTCACGACAACCATTGATGTGCCGGTTATTATTTTACACCATGTGAGTGCATATATGCTTCTTTTAATCACCCTGATACATTTGATAACAGTCTACGCTATTGGGGCTTGTCTTGTTTTTACAATCCTTAAGGCCTTCACACATCAAGAAATACTGGCTGTATTATCAATGTTGGAAATATGAAAGTGCCTGAAAAAACTGACAGATTGTGAGTACGCAATCTATAGGTTACAAAGGTAAAATATCACACTTTTATTAGACATATTGCACTATTCAGTGTCTTTATATTTTTATTCACATATTCGCGCTCCCCACCGACTGGACAACGGTTACTGAAGAACCATTGGGGCACATGCCAGGGGGGTGGGCTTACTCCAAGGGTACTGCCCAGTTTCTGGGGGCTTAGGATTGGGGCTCACCCCTGGTATAAATGTTGTCTCCCTTCTAAATTGGAGAGTTCTGCCTGATCCCTTAGGGGAGAGTGTAGTTCTATCAGTGTTCTGTTCTGCCTGTGAGTAATGAAAAGCCTAGGGGCTTCAAGCTACTGAGAGGCCTCGTCATGTCCTGCCCAGGGAAGGGATGGTACCCCTGGACTGGGATCCCGAAAGCAAGGTAACTGTTCTGGCTGCTGTTCAGTTATGCTGTTGTGCCAATAAATACAGTTGTACCGTTCCTGGCCTGGGAGTACATTATTCTGAGGGTTCCTGTGGGGGCGAATCTCCCTGCAGGATGGAGGCGCTGCACCAACCACTAAAGGCTGTCCTGTACCCCACTCCCCATACCATCACAGAGTCTCCGCCCCCTGAGAATCAGCAGGTGAACACCACAGCACCAAAACACCATAAGACCTACAAATCTCCCTTAGGGGGGATAGGGGTGTTACATTGTTACTCCCTTTCTTGTTGTGTCCTCAATTGAGGAGAAGATTTAAACCTTTGACCTACGGAGAAATCCAGTGAAAGCTGCATACGTCTAAGGGAGTTAGTTGTGTTTTATTACACTCGGGGCACTTATTTATTGTTATGTCGTTATTTACGTATGGTGTATTGGATTTAGCTTAACTCTTGAGATCCATTCTCGGTCACAGTGTTTGTTAGAAATGAATGGCACACTTACTTTTATTCACAATATTCATATCTACAGCCTGGCTGAGCACCAGTTAGCTGGGAGAATGCAAAGAGAGAGATTACAAGAGATTGGGTTAGTAAAGGCCACCATTAGCTATGGAAACATGTTAAAAAAGGCCTTATTTACCCATATAATTGATTCTATACGAGACAACAACTTTATAGGAGCAATCCAAGCAATATCCTACATGGGTGTTTTTTTTAAATAAATCAGTTCTGTAGTATTAGATAATACTTTGTACACACTGAGCATTCTTTCATTCCTATAGCAGGTTTAGCCCACATCCCCAGCAGTGCAAGATCTTTCCAACGCTTTCCTGCGTGGGATCATTTGTTGCCGATATTCCCAGCAGTTTGAGCTGCAAACTGTGACAATAGATAATGTTACCTTAGTAATATAAGAATACATTGTAGCTGCTGAGTTACACTGACTGAAGGATTGATTGAAACCGATAGGCAGCCATTTAGCGAAGCAGTATCTTTGATAGATCGCGGGAGAACGAATCGATCGGCAGCTTAGCTAATTAGTTTTCAATAAAGGCCTTTAAAGGCTGCATATATTAAAACAGAAACAAGATTTTTTATTTAGGTGTCGCTTGGATTGCTTCCTTAAACAGATACAGGCATACCCCGGTTTAAGTACACTCACTTTAAGTATACTCGCGAGTAAGGACATATCGCCCAATAGGAAAACGGCAGCTCGCGCATGCGCCTGTCAGCACTTCCTGAACAGCAATACCGGCTCCCTAACTGTACCGAAGCTGTGCGCAAGCGGGGAGACTATAGAGCCTGTTAGACAGGCGTTATTTACATCAGTTATGCACGTATATGACGATTGCAGTACAGTACTTGCATCGAGAAGTGGGAAAAAAGTAGTGCTTCACTTTAAGTACATTTTCGCTTTACATACATGCTCCGGTCCCATTGCGTACGTTAATGTGGGGTATGCCTGTATATAACTAAATAATCACAGGAATGTTTTAGGTGTGAGAGGGGCGCTGGGATGTCCTGGGGAGTACGTGCTTTGTGTTCCGATGCTATATGAAGGTGGTGGTATAGAATGTGTTACTGTAGCTAGGCTGGTGATAAATTGGTACTACAAAATATAATGATATAATGTACAATGGAGCTGATCTCATCCATTTGTGTGCCAAACGAGCATGAGAAGATCTGCTTTCTGCAAGTCATTTTCTCATTGAATGCTATGTCCTCATTTCTCATGAAGACAAAGGAAACATTCCCAACATTTAATAGTATGGGCATTTACATCATCTCTATGGGGGGCCATGTACGAGCAAGGAACAAACATGTGTAACTGAAACAATATGGGCACTTTAAACAAAGCAACTATTCTCCAACGTTATCCAAACAATGTGCAAATGGGGACCTCACAGATCTGTCATTACAGGGCTACACTTTCCCAGCATCCACACCAACGAGCGACGCTGAACCACGGTGGAACGGTGCAATTCCTCCCGGTTCACCTATTGTCTCACGTGATAGTTCAAAGCCAGCGGTTATTATATGTTCTGCAATGCGTTGTGGTTATTTATACAACGAGCAGGCTTCCTGGTATCTCGTATTCCCTTTTGCTGAATGGACATAAACCCAACCTATAGATGCCGCTCTTTATGAGCTTGTGAAGGCACATCGGTCTCCTTTTTGTATATATAGGGGGGGGGGGGGTGTTATACTCATACCCTCACGTCTGAACACTGGAATATATGTGTAAACATTGCAATCCAAGAAACTACTGTCGTGTCTGGTTGGGCAACAAGTAAGTCCCCTGTGCAAGCCTGGCGCTCCCCGTGCTGTATCACGCACTGCTTTGTGCTTCTGGGTTGAGTCCCAGCGAGTACTTCTGGCTTGGCAGGTTGTTACACTGCTGCCGGTGACAGGGGGCATTGCGAGATGTGTAGGAGAGATTAAGGTGGGCACATATTTTTAAGATGCTGATAATATTTAATGCGCTTCCGCACAGTGCCCAATGAAATGGTCAACCACCAAACTGGGCGTGTGGGCAGAGCAGGGAACGTGAAGCAGGTTGTCCTGATATAAGGCTGCCACCAGGTTGGTATCTCCTGTCACTATCCAAACCTCCAGGACCATTACAGAAAGCCACCAATCAATAACCCCCCGTAATTTAACAAAGAATATCAGCTGCTATATGGGCCTTCTGATAACAATCCCTGCATACATAGGGTAGCATGCCTCATATATGTGCTTCTGCTGACTCCCTGACTCTCAGCATCACTATTACCTTACAACATCATCTCGCCCTTGGGCAAGTACATGGAAATAACACCAATGGGCAAGTACTGTCCTGTTGTACCCTCCGCCATGTGCACTAGTCCACATGTCCATTGTGAGGTGCACCCTATTATATGCATTTAGCATAGGGACCTGCTATTGGGACTTACCTTGACGTTGGTTAGCAGGCTTGTCATTATTTAATCAAAGGATGTAACCAAAAGTCTCCTTTGTCTTATAGATTTAGTTTTCACTATGTATATTTATTTGCCCATGTATTGCGATCCCAATGGGAGAAGCGCAGGGATTCACTTTCTGTTTTTGCACATTTGTACGGCCAATCTTGTTACCAGCAGCATGCTCCTTACATGGAGAAGCGCGGCGACTCCTGGCCTGAGTTTGCAGTCAGAGGGGGGTATGTACTGGTTCTGTCGTGGGGACTGCCTCCAGCACTCCTGGAGCCTGCAGCGGATGGCGACGCTAGTACTGCAGAGAAAGAACTAAGCATCCTACCACAAAAGCCTGTCCTGTTCTCCCACATATTCACGGACCCTCAGCTCTCCTGCAAACCAACAACAGGTACAATGCACCGCACACCGGTAGCAACATCTCCCAGGGGGGGTAGGAGGGGGAAGCAGCCCTACACACGTATTTTGAAAAGATGTGAGGTCAAAGCAAATAAAAACAGTGTGTCATGGAACAAGAACCACATTTCTGTTTCACACCCCCCCCCTTTCCTTTGCAGCTTCTGCTTGTCACGTTCTCACTCCAGCTGCATGTATTTTGCTCTGTGCACTCTCAGTGCCTGTGTGTTATACACAGTGTTGCGATCCCTGTCTCTGCATTATGCCAGTGAGTTGCTACAGCAACCTCAGCCTTTCTGTCAGAATGGGTAAGTCTGCCTTCTCCCCTTCTGTGACTTTATTAAATGAAGGAAGGGCCAACACAGCCACCCACACATCATACAATGAATTCATTCTCTAGGATTTGCATTCCCTATCTCTCAATCATATGGAGCGGGGTACCCCCTGACTACTATTCTGCCCTTGGGCTGGCAGTAAACCCTGGTATTATCAGGTTGCCAGTAGTTGGTATGGGGTTTTCCCACTCACCTTTGGTACTGCACTTGAGTGACAGCAGCAGGTGGTACATCCTGTTGTAGCTGGGACAACGGGGTGCCCGCCTCCTGGCTGTACTTAAGGGCAGGACCGCCCTAAAGTTAGCATGTTGTTCCTTCCCTCTGAGGAAGGCAGGTCACACAACTGGGAGCCTGAGATTGGGGCCTTCCCATGTGCTCTTCCTTACGGGGAGAGTGAGTGTGAGTGTGGACCATACCTCTGCCTCCGCTAGGGAGGTAGGGAAGAGCTAGGACGGCTGCGGGTGCCCTTGGCCTGTAGTGGCAGTCCAGGGACCATCTTCAGTGATAGCTGATCTAAGAGACTGTATCCGGCAGAAGACTGCTGAGTACCTGTTGTGTTACTGCAGACCATAGTAATAAACCATTCCTATTTTGCAATATACCTCCGGCCTGGTGTGTGATCTAACTGGGGGGAAAGGTAATAAGTTCTACCGTGTCCATTTCCCTGGAGCCTACGGCAGATGGAGGCGCTGCACTGCTGAGTATCATGTTGGGTATGAACCCCAGAAGCCTGGTCCTGTGTCCCCAAGTCATCGCGTACGACTCAGCCCTCTTGTTGCCAGAAGGTATGCACCACACACCCTGTAATGGACCCTATCTGCGATTGGGTGGGAGAAACACGGTTACACATACATTCAATATAAATACATAATCCATCCCATTCCTACCTCCCACACCGAATGACTACATGTCCTATAGGGAATTCAGCACATCTAACAAACATGTTCTATGCTTAATCTATTATTAACATACATGAGAAGTTACATAGAGCTGGCAATACAAAACATGGCCTACAGCAAGGGGGCTCAAGCCCTACCCCCCCCCCCCCCCCAATAGGTAAGGCTTTAAGGATATACCTGCTTCAGCACAGGTGGCTCAATCAGTCCCTACTTCAGCACAGGTGGCTCAATCAGTCTTTGACTGAGCCTCTGATTGGGCCACCTGTGCTGAAGCTGGGATATCCTGAGAATCTGACCTATTTGGGGGGGGCATGAGGACTGCCGTTGAGCACAACTGGTATACAGTATAAATATGAGGCGATAAATATTTGGAAACATTAATTAACAATGGCTGGAACGGTAGGGGGTAGCCAGTTTTCATCATAAAGGCGAATCCTGACTGGTTACCCCTGAAAACCGTGGGTCCCTGGCAGCTAAAGTAGCACTATAAACCAGGGAAACCTGTCCTGTTGTGGGTTTTACCTGTTCCCCTTTCCCAATAAACATGAAGCTTTGGGAGTGGGAGTTTTAGGTGGGATATTTGGGTCAAAATGTGTTTATCTTGTTTGCAGGAGTTCAGGGGACAAAGTCCTGCAATTCTCCCCGGCGTGCAGGCATGATTTGCGGGTCCGCAAGGTGAATTACACCGGGGCTACACAGTGTCCCCAGAATCCTGGTTTTCAAGCCCAAATGTCCTGGACCTATTTCCCTCACATATATAAGGTTCCCCAAGAGATATATGTTTAATAAGGCAGTGTAGTATGTTTTATACAATATGTATTAATGTCTATACAGTCAGCCCGGGCATCTACATAGGCGCCAGGATGTCTGCATAGACATTGGAGTTCAAAGGAGAGAAAGGATGTCCAGAGGTGAGAATACCGTTTGGTGAGCGGGGAAGGGTGAAGTACAAGGTCCAGAGAACAAAGGGCACCCCGCTGGGGCACCTTTTGGACTGCCTGACCTGGTGGAGCCTGCCCAGCGGGTGGCAATGGGTTGGCTGGGAGACGACGGTGCTGGTAGCCGCGTTTCCCATTGGCCAATTCATATTTCCCGCTCGCTCGGCTTTTCGAGCCGGCTTGGCACGCCCCTCCTCTGATGTCAGCAGCCAGACGAGTCCCCATTCTGATTGGCTGGCTGAGGTACGATCCATTCTCTGATTGATTGCTAGTCTCCTTTCCATGTTAAACATAGAACAGCGGGGTCTATGTAAGGAGACTGCCCCATCAGAGAACCAGACCATCTGTGGCTTGAGTCGGTGAGGCGCTGGCGGGCTTTTCAAAGTTGCTCTGTTGCGAATAGCAGAGCAGCCAGCTTCATTTCTGGAGCAAGGAAAGTCTGCCCTGCAGAGGCTAAGTCAGACACAAGGACCAAGTTCTCAGAATATAACGTAGCAGTCACGGTTGGGTATTCTACCCGAAAAGAGTATCAGGACGCTCGGGATGAGGTCCCGGACAGGGTAAGCCTTCCGAAGCAGGCGCCCTGTGTCACGGGAGACCAGGCATTTGCACCTTTTATACCGGGATCATTACACTGAGCAAAACAAGTTGGTAAAACAAATGATCATTTATTCACTTAAAATAGGCTAACACACTGTGAGACACAAATCACATGAGAAATACACTTACTGGGGGTCTGGGCCAAGAACTAACCTTTCCTGGTTAATAGGTGCAAAGAAACAAAGTTTTTAGTTGACCGGGACTTGGTCCCAAATGTCCTGGAACTCAAATCGGCATGAGGTTCCTGACGCCACCGCTCTCTTTCCTCTGGAGGTGCTGAAATCACTTGACCGGGAGATAGTCCCAAACGTCCTGGAACTATTTTCGGCTTGCAGTCCCAGCTGCGACCGCTACGTTCAATTTGTACAACTTGGTCCCAAAAGGTGGGACTTTGAAAATGTTCTGCCTTGAAATTTCTGAAGCCGGCTCGCTGCTATTTCTCCAAAAGTATCTTTTGGTTGTTTAAAATTTGCCGCTGCTGTTCTGGCGCTTAGAATCTCAACATCGGATTGGCTGCTGGGTTTCTTATAGTATTTCAGAGTTCATTCATGAAATACTCCAGCCAATCCCAGCGTGGGAAATTTTCTACCAGTTTATCAGAGCGATGCCAGTCTACTGAAGCCGGGCAAGCAGGATTTCGGAATCCACCAAGGGCATGCGCCAACCTGGCACCTCAGCCACTTGGTATGCAGAAGCCACCCGCTGGTTTAGGCTCCACTTCATCCCCGGACGTGGGTACTCAGCCTAAACCTCCTGCCCAAATGCTCTTCACACCTCTGTGGCTTTCATGTCCGATGTCAGGGTGGACACGCTGGCACCACGCTGGTAGCCCAGTGACTCACCCAGAACATCGGTCCAGAAAGACCAGCTCATAATACCGTGCACAAGCATATACACATTTTAAACACACTGTGGAATATAATATATACTTTATACCTTTCTAAGTGTTATGGTTATGGGGAATAGAATAAGAATCTGCACTTCCATTCCTACTAGCCATATTCCTCACACACTATACTGGACTTAAAAAAGCCTCACGACCTTATGTATTGTTGGAGCACCCTCAGAACCCCTATCCCGGGTTCTGGGTGACCTGGGCATTAACTGGGCATCCCCTCTTATACTAGGGACCTATTTACCATTCTAGGCATACCACACATCCCTATGCCCCATTTACCTTTCTTGTCTGTGCTGAATCAGGGAATCCTAGCGGTGAGTCGTGCAAGCGTTTTCAAAGAGAGAATTTGCCAGAACAATGTGTCTCAATGTATCTGGGAATCCGACCTGATTTCCGGGTACATTTTTGGGGTATCCATGAACTCTGGAACCCGGCTAGCTAGACACATTCTGACAAAACTTTCTCCGTAACCCCCCCCCCCCCCTGAAACTCATAGCCCAGCAATCTCTGCTTGCTGGCACTCCTGGAAAGGCGAAAACACAAAAATTATTTATTGTCACATAATTTTACACAATGCATTTACAATCACTGGGCTCAAGAGCTGACACTCCCTAACCACAATACACGGATCAGAGGTAACTAAACGGGCTTAACATGTAGTTCCTTGCGGAGAACGGAGCACAGCGATACCAAAATAAGGGGGCTAGAACCGATGTATGAATTAAAAATCCTTTAGACACGGTCACATATGTGTACAGAGAGTGGTGGCTATCCCTGCCTGTCTTTATCCGTTTATTCATCAGCTATATCCTAGATCATTATCTAGAAATACCTTGCAGCTGAGCACGAATTTCTGGGAACCCTGTGTCCCAGTAGCCTTTGGATAAACGGGCTTAACCTTTGTTAGTGAGCCTTGTTACCCCCTCACCGTCACACTCTGCAGCTATTTGAGGCTAGTTTTCGATCCCAGACCCCCAGCAAGTGTGTATTCTGTCTGTATCTTGTATATTCATTGTGTGAACGCGGGTTTCACCCGAATAAACCTCATTTTATTCCACTGCCTTGTTTTGTTAACTTTTTTTTCCGAATAAAAATGACTATACCTATGCAAAGGGTTAATGCTGGGTACTGTGAGTTGGCGAGTGGTGTTATTATGCTACTCTGTATACAAACTAGAGCATGCTCATCCCTTCACTGTAAGAGGGACCAGCAGCACAGGGGTTAACACAATGCTACATCCACTGGGAAACGTGCCATGAGCTGCTTTCTCTTTCTCTGGACCCCCAATCCTTTATCCCCTACAACAGCGAGCTCAACTCCCATACTCAAGACCCCCAACAGGTCGGGTTTTGAGGATATCCCTGCTTCAGCACAGGTGGCTCGATCAGTGGTCCAGTCGAAGACTGCACCACCTTTGTTGAAGCAGGGACTGGTTGAGCCACCTGTGCTGAAGCAGGGATATCCTTAAAACCTGGCCTGTTGATAGCCCTTGAGGTCTGGAGTTGAACACCACTGACTTGCAACATGTACATACTAAAGTCCCCTAAATACAGCCTTTCAGAAAATAAACGACCAAATGCAGCTCGTCCAGCATCTCTTGTTAGCTGAAGTCTCCCCGGTGACATTTGGCTGCCCGTTGGAGCCCATCACACGTTCCCTGTAATTTCACTTTGAACTTGGTGGACTTATTTGTTGACTTTCCGTTCCCGGCGCACATAAGCCTGGAGTATCTTTCCATCCCGTCCGGCTTTATCAGGAGCGCGAGGCTGATAAGGAACACACCATGACATGCTCGCTGAGATAGCAGCCCACAGGCTGGATGTTTGCACACTGTCTGCTGTAACACTACAAAGGCAGTCGTCTGGCCAGGGCTTCACAGCCTCAGGAAATAACAGCTGATAGTCCTCATTGCAGGACAACTGCCCCCAGGGAGAGGAAGTGGACAGGGATCAAAAGGCGGCCTTAGTCCAACAGAGCGCAGATAGAAAAGGTTGTTTGAATACTGCAGATACCAGCGCCTCTTTCTAGCGCCAGGACTGGGTGACACAGGACAGTCTGCCGTCTGTGAGCAGCACATGGAAGAAGTCACTGTCTCAGCCAGGAGCAGCATATGGCACACAGGAAGTGGAATGGTAGCCAGATACTCGTGATGTAAGGATCCCTGGGATATGGGAAATCAGGGACAGCTTTGTTTTGGGAAAATAGGCAGAGGAGTGATTTGTAAATGGTTTGTTCTGTATACAAAGACATCAGCCCATGTTTACTAAGCAGTGCTACTCCAGAAGACACCCTCCTGAGCCCATTCACTTGCATGGACTGTAAGGGGCCATATTTATTAGGCAGAGCCAGGAGGTGTCCTTTGGCGTAGCGCTGCTTAGTAAATATGTTCCACCGTAGTTACTGAGAGCTGCTAATTCATATGCCACCTTGTAGAGCTGGCAGACCCCTCGCTAGCTCATGTTACATACACGCCTCACACTGACTCCCCAACTGTGTTCCGGCTACTTAAATCAGCTATTTAAAGGGGTGACTTGGTGTTGGTACCGAGTAACGTGGAGCCCTCATTTTAAGAAAGATTCAACTCTCTCATACCAGCATTTGTGGGAATAATAAAGGGTACACTGGCAGGAAGCAATCAGTAATGGTAACCGCTTCGGGAATGGTTCCTATCTGAAGCAGGAAGCTGCCCGGTGGCCATTTTGGAAAGGCAAAAGCTTTTCTCTTGGTTAATACCAGACAGTGGTTGTAAATACTATAATCTTCACATTGCATAACCAGTAACGACACTCATACTAATGAGTCCCAAAAGGTCGAAATAGCTGTCTGTGAGTAGGGTTACTGGCTCTGCACTTCTTAACCCAGGCTGTGCCGAAAAGCTGTGTAATATAGCAGGCATACCCTTATAGGGATCCATGTTAAAATGGATATAAAGCAAAAAGTGACACTTTGTGCTCATTTGCATGTCATTTCCCAGAATCCCTGGCTGCAGTGGAGACATTGAATGATGAGATAAAGAGGAAGGACGGGTTCCAGACCTGCCTGAGATGTGTGAATGTGCGGATACTGTATGTGGGATTTTTATTTGCTGTACTTTTGGTTAATACAATTTCTATTGAACCAGAATATCTCTCCAGGACTTACACAGTCAGATCAACGCTAGGGGGAAGACATCAAGGTTCTGGTCTTGGGGTTGCATATGATCACATGAGCTGTGTTACTGGTAGCACATCCGAACATGGTCTATGGAAGTAACGACCTACTCGCTCATTTAGGGGAGAACTTCTACACGCTTCAATTTTTTGGATCCTTCAAACTAATAAAAGAATAACGTTATCAACAGAATCTGGGAAATGTGAAGAAACATAAATCTGACTTCTTTCTAGTGACGGGTAAGTCTTCAACCACAATTGTTGGTTGCTCTACTACAAATTTGAATGCCGCAAAAGATAGAATGACCCATACGAGTAGTTGCATGTCTTCAACAGGTCCCCAGAAGAGATGAGCAAAATGTTTTTCGATTTAGATCTGACGGTTCCTTAGTCTGTGGATCACTCTAGAGAGAGATTTTGCAACTGTATAGAGTTTATAAGTCTAAAGCACCAGCTTAATTACTGTATTGGAGTGATGTAGGACACACAAGGACTAAAACCTACAACCACTGATTTTCTAAGCAGCAACTCTAGCAGTGTGAGCTAAACAAGCTGATGACTAGGAATTCACCTGTGGATATCTATCTATTGATTGTAACCTTGATTTCCATATCTACTCTATATAGTTCGTATAGAAATCATTTTAGGATGGGAGTGTATCATTTAAATATACTTTGCATAGTCAATAGCATATCTCCCAGGGCACCTCAGGTGTTCTCCTTTATCAGCACCGGCATGCCTAATTTATTTGTAAAATGTTTGAGGGGTTATATTTATGCAACTGGAAACACTATAAAATGTAAAGTGTCTCTCTCAGTGTCTCCCTGTGCCTCTCCCTCTCTCACTGGGGTGCAGTGTCTCCCTTCTTCATGGTGTGTTATTGTGTGTCTGGGCAGTATCTTCCTTCTTTGTGGTGTGTTATTGTGTGTCTGTGCAGGTTCATTCTGGTTTGAAGATGTGGTGGACAGAATCATGTCACAGGGTCATGTTTCAGTGGTGAGCAGAATCAGGTCACTGGGTCATGTACCAGTGGTGAGCAGAATCATGTCACTGGGTCATGTATCAGTGGTGAGCAGAATTAGGTCACTGGGTCATGTTCCAGTGGTGAGCAGAATCACGTCACTGGGTCATGTACTGGTGGTGAGCAGAATCAGGTCACTGGGTCATGTACCGGTGGTGAGCAGAATCATGTCACTGGGTCATGTACCAGTGGTGAGCAGAATCAGGTCACTGGGTCATGTAGCGGTGGTGAGCAGAATCAGGTCACTGGGTCATGTACCGGTGGTGAGCAGAATCAGGTCACTGGGTCATGTACTGGTGGTGAGCAGAATCAGGTCACTGGGTCATGTATCAGTGGTGAGCAGAATCAGGTCACTGGGTCATGTAGGGGTGGTGAGCAGAATCACGTCACTGGGTCATGTAGCGGTGGTGAGCAGAATTAGGTCACTGGGTCATGTTCCAGTGGTGAGCAGAATCACGTCACTGGGTCATGTACCGGTGGTGAGCAGAATCAGGTCACTGGGTCATGTACCGGTGGTGAGCAGAATCAGGTCACTGGGTCATGTACCAGTGGTGAGCAGAATCAGGTCACTGGGTCATGTACCGCTGGTGAGCAGAATCAGGTCACTGGGTCATGTAGCGGTGGTGAGCAGAATCAGGTCACTGGGTCATGTACCGGTGGTGAGCAGAATCAGGTCACTGGGTCATGTACCGGAGGTGAGCAGAATCATGTCACTGGGTCATGTACCGGAGGTGAGCAGAATCAGGTCACTGGGTCATGTACCGGAGGTGAGCAGAATCAGGTCACTGGGTCATGTACCGGTGGTGAGCAGAATCAGGTCACTGGGTCATGTAGCGGTGGTGAGCAGAATCACGTCACTGGGTCATGTAGTGGTGGCGAGCAGAATCAGGTCACTGGGTCATGTACCGGTGGTGAGCAGAATCAGGTCACTGGGTCATGTACTACTGGTGAGCAGAATCAGGTCACTGGGTAATGTAGCGGTGGTGAGCAGAATCAGGTCACTAGGTCATGTACTAGTGATGAGCAGAATCAGGTCACTGGGTCATGTACCGGTGGTGAGCAGAATCAGGTCACTGGGTCATGTACCGGTGGTGAGCAGAATCAGGTCACTGGGTCATGTACCGGTAGAGAGCAGAATCAGGTCCCTGGGTCATGTATGAGCGGTGGTGAGCAGAATCAGGTCACTAGGTCATGTACCGGTGGTGAGCAGAATCACTTCGCTGTGTCATGTACCAGTGGTGAGCAGAATCACGTCACTGGGTCATGTACCGGTGGTGATCAGAATCAGGTCACTGGGTCATGTACCGGTGGTGAGCAAAATCAGGTCACTGGGTCATGTACCGGTGGTGAGCAGAATCAGGTCACTGGGTCATGTACCGGTGCTGAGCAGAATCAGGTCACTGGGTCATGTACCGGTGGTGAGCAGAATCAGGTCACTGGGTCATGTACCAGTGGTGAGCAGAATCAGGTCAATGGGTCATGTACCGG
This sequence comes from Ascaphus truei, assembly GCF_040206685.1. Lineage (NCBI taxonomy): Eukaryota > Metazoa > Chordata > Amphibia > Anura > Ascaphidae > Ascaphus > Ascaphus truei. The sequence continues at coordinate 544,223,969 of NC_134483.1, forward strand.
TGGTGAGCAGAATCACGTCACTGGGTCATGTACCGGTGGTGAGCAGAATCAGGTCACTGGGTCATGTACCGGTGGTGAGCAGAATCAAGTCACTGGGTCATATACTAGTGGTGAGCAGAATCATGTCACTGGCTCATGTATCAGTGGTGAGCAGAATCAGGTCACTGGGTCATGTACCGGTGGTGAGCAGAATCAGGTCACTGGGTCATGTACCGGTGGTGAGCAGAATCAGGTCACTGGGTCATGTACTACTGGTGAGCAGAATCAGGTCACTGGGTCATGTAGCGGTGGTGAGCAGAATCAGGTCACTAGGTCATGTACTAGTGATGAGCAGAATCAGGTCACTGGGTCATGTACCGGTGGTGAGCAGAATCAGGTCACTGGGTCATGTACCGGTAGTGAGCAGAATCGGGTCCCTGGGTCATGTATCAGTGGTGGTGAGCAGAATCAGGTCACTAGGTCATGTACCGGTGGTGAGCAGAATCACTTCACTGGGTCATGTACCAGTGGTGAGCAGAATCAGATCACTGGGTCATGTACCGGTGGTGAGCAGAATCATGTCACTGGGTCATGTACCGGTCGTGAGCAGCATCAGGTCACTGGGTCATGTAGCGGTGGTGAGCAGAATTATGTCACTGGGTCATGTTTCAGTGGTGAGCAGAATCAGGTCACTGGGTCATGTACCGGTGGTGAGCAGAATCAGGTCACTGGGTCATGTACTAGTGGCGAGCAGAATCAGGTCACTGGGTCATGTACCGGTGGTGAGCAGAATCAGGTCACTTGGTCATGTACTAGTGGTGAGCAGAATCATGTCACTGGGTCATGTATCAGTGGTGAGCAGAATCATGTCACTGGGTCATGTACTAGTGGTGAGCAGAATCAGGCCACTGGGTCATGTAGCGGTGGTGAGCAGAATCAGGTCACTGGGTCATGTACCAGTGGTGAGCAAAATCAGGTCACTGGGTCATGTAGCGGTGGTGAGCAGAATCACGTCACTGGGTCATGTACCGGTGGTGAGCAGAATCAGGTCACTGGGTAATGTACCAGTGGTGAGCAGAATCAGGTCACTGGGTCATGTACCAGTGGTGAGCAGAATCAGTCACTGGGTCATGTACCGGTGGTAAGCAGAATCAGGTCACTGGGTCATGTACCGGTGGTGAGCAGAATTAGGTCACTGGGTCATGTTCCAGTGGTGAGCAGAATCACGTCACTGGGTCATGTACCGGTGGTGAGCAGAATCAGGTCACTGGGTCATGTACCAGTGGTGAGCAAAATCAGGTCACTGGGTCATGTACCGGTGGTGAGCAGAATCAGGTCACTGGGTCATGTACCGGTGGTGAGCAGAATCAGATCACTGGGTCATGTACCGGTGGTGAGCAGAATCATGTCACTGGGTCATGTACCGGTGGTGAGCAGAATCAGGTCACTGGGTCATGTACCGGTGGTGAGCAGAATCAGATCACTGGGTCATGTACCGGTGGTGAGCAGAATCATGTCACTGGGTCATGTACCGGTCGTGAGCAGCATCACGTCACTGGGTCATGTTTCAGTGGTGAGCAGAATCAGGTCACTGGGTCATGTATCAGTGGTGAGCAGAATCAGGTCACTGGGTCATGTACCAGTGGTGAGCAGAATCAGGTCACTGGGTCATGTACCAGTGGTGAGCAGAATCAGGTCACTGGGTCATGTACTAGTGGCGAGCAGAATCAGGTCACTGGGTCATGTACCGGTGGTGAGCAGAATTAGGTCACTGGGTCATGTTCCAGTGGTGAGCAGAATCACGTCACTGGGTCATGTACCAGTGGTGAGCAGAATCAGGTCACTGGGTCATGTACCGGTGGTGAGCAGAATCAGGTCACTGGGTCATGTACCAGTGGTGAGCAAAATCAGGTCACTGGGTCATGTACCGGTGGTGAGCAGAATCAGGTCACTGGGTCATGTACCAGTGGTGAGCAGAATCAGATCACTGGGTCATGTACCGGTGGTGAGCAGAATCATGTCACTGGGTCATGTACCGGTCGTGAGCAGAATCAGGTCACTGGGTCATGTAGCGGTGGTGAGCAGAATCACGTCACTGGGTAATGTAGCGGTGGTGAGCAGAATCAGGTCACTGGGTCATGTACTACTGGTGAGCAGAATCATGTCACTGGGTCATGTACCGGTGGTGAGCAGAATCAGGTCACTGGGTCATGTACCGGTGGTGAGCAGAATCAGGTCACTGGGTCATGTACTACTGGTGAGCAGAATCAGGTCACTGGGTCATGTAGCGGTGGTGAGCAGAATCAGGTCACTAGGTCATGTACTAGTGATGAGCAGAATCAGGTCACTGGGTCATGTACCGGTGGTGAGCAGAATCAGGTCACTGGGTCATGTACCGGTAGTGAGCAGAATCGGGTCCCTGGGTCATGTATCAGTGGTGGTGAGCAGAATCAGGTCACTAGGTCATGTACCGGTGGTGAGCAGAATCACTTCACTGGGTCATGTACCAGTGGTGAGCAGAATCAGATCACTGGGTCATGTACCGGTGGTGAGCAGAATCATGTCACTGGGTCATGTACCGGTCGTGAGCAGCATCAGGTCACTGGGTCATGTAGCGGTGGTGAGCAGAATTATGTCACTGGGTCATGTTTCAGTGGTGAGCAGAATCAGGTCACTGGGTCATGTACCAGTGGTGAGCAGAATCAGGTCACTGGGTCATGTACCAGTGGTGAGCAGAATCAGGTCACTGGGTCATGTACTAGTGGCGAGCAGAATCAGGTCACTGGGTCATGTACCGGTGGTGAGCAGAATTAGGTCACTGGGTCATGTTCCAGTGGTGAGCAGAATCACGTCACTGGGTCATGTACCGGTGGTGAGCAGAATCAGGTCACTGGGTCATGTACCAGTGGTGAGCAAAATCAGGTCACTGGGTCATGTACCGGTGGTGAGCAGAATCAGGTCACTGGGTCATGTACCAGTGGTGAGCAGAATCAGATCACTGGGTCATGTACCGGTGGTGAGCAGAATCATGTCACTGGGTCATGTACCGGTCGTGAGCAGAATCAGGTCACTGGGTCATGTAGCGGTGGTGAGCAGAATCACGTCACTGGGTCATGTAGCGGTGGCGAGCAGAATCAGGTCACTGGGTCATGTACCGGTGGTGAGCAGAATCAGGTCACTGGGTCATGTACCAGTGGTGAGCAAAATCAGGTCACTGGGTCATGTACCGGTGGTGAGCAGAATCAGGTCACTGGGTCATGTACCAGTGGTGAGCAGAATCAGATCACTGGGTCATGTACCGGTGGTGAGCAGAATCATGTCACTGGGTCATGTACCGGTCGTGAGCAGAATCAGGTCACTGGGTCATGTAGCGGTGGTGAGCAGAATCACGTCACTGGGTCATGTAGCGGTGGCGAGCAGAATCAGGTCACTGGGTCATGTACCAGTGGTGAGCAGAATCAGGTCACTGGGTCATGTAGCGGTGGTGAGCAGAATCAGGTCACTAGGTCATGTACTAGTGATGAGCAGAATCAGGTCACTGGGTCATGTACCGGTGGTGAGCAGAATCAGGTCACTTGGTCATGTACCGGTAGTGAGCAGAATCGGGTCCCTGGGTCATGTATCAGTGGTGGTGAGCAGAATCAGGTCACTAGGTCATGTACCGGTGGTGAGCAGAATCAGGTCACTGGGTCATGTACCGGTGGTGAGCAGAATCAGGTCACTGGGTCATGTACCGGTGGTGAGCAGAATCAGGTCACTGGGTCATGTACCGGTGCTGAGCAGAATCAGGTCACTGGGTCATGTACTAGTGGTGAGCAGAATCAGGTCACTGGGTCATGTACCGGTGGTGAGCAGAATCAGGTCACTGGGTCATGTACCGGTGGTGAGCAGAATCAGGTCACTGGGTCATGTACTAGTGGTGAGCAGAATCAGGTCACTGGGTCATGTAACGGTGGTGAGCAGAATCAGGTCACTTGGTCATGTACCAGTGGTGAGAAGTATCAGGTCACTGGGTCATGTACCGGTGGTGAGCAGAATCACGTCACTGGGTCATGTACCGGTGGTGAGCAGAATCAAGTCACTGGGTCATGTACTAGTGGTGAGAAGTATCAGGTCACTGGGTCATGTAGCGGTGGTGAGCAGAATCAGGTCACTGGGTCATGTACCGGTGGTGAGCAGAATCAGATCACTGGGTCATGTACCGGTGGTGAGCAGAATCAGGTCACTTGGTCATGTACTAGTGGTGAGCAGAATCATGTCACTGGGTCATGTATCAGTGGTGAGCAGAATCAGGTCACTGGGTCATGTACTAGTGGTGAGCAGAATCAGGCCACTGGGTCATGTAGCGGTGGTGAGCAGAATCAGGTCACTGGGTCATGTAGCGGTGGTGAGCAGAATCAGGTCACTGGGTCATGTACCAGTGGTGAGCAGAATCAGGTCACTGGGTCATGTAGCGGTGGTGAGCAGAATCAGGTCAGTGGGTCATGTACCGGTGGTGAGTAGAATCAGGTCATTGGGTCATGTACCGGTGGTGAGCAGAATCAGGTCACTGGGTCATGTACCAGTGGTGAGCAGAATCAGGTCACTGGGTCATGTAGCGGTGGTGAGCAGAATCATGTCACTGGGTCATGTTTCAGTGGTGAGCAGAATCAGGTCACTGATCATGTATCAATGGTGAGCAGAATCAGGTCACTGGGTCATGTACCGGTGGTGAGCAGAATCAGGTCACTGGGTCATGTACCAGTGGTGAGCAGAATCAGGTCACTGGGTCATGTACCGGTGGTGAGCAGAATCACGTCACTGGGTCATGTACCGGTGGTGAGCAGAATCAGGTCACTGGGTCATGTACCGGTGGTGAGCAGAATCAAGTCACTGGGTCATGTACTAGTGGTGAGCAGAATCAGATCACTGGGTCATGTACCGGTGGTGAGCAGAATCAGGTCACTTGGTCATGTACTAGTGGTGAGCAGAATCATGTCACTGGGTCATGTATCAGTGGTGAGCAGAATCAGGTCACTGGGTCATGTACTAGTGGTGAGCAGAATCAGGCCACTGGGTCATGTAGCGGTGGTGAGCAGAATCAGGTCACTGGGTCATGTACCAGTGGTGAGCAAAATCAGGTCACTGGGTCATGTAGCGGTGGTGAGCAGAATCAGGTCACTGGGTCATGTACCGGTGGTGAGCAGAATCAGGTCACTGGGTCATGTACCGGTGGTGAGCAGAATCAGGTCACTGGGTCATGTACCAGTGGTGAGCAGAATCACGTCACTGGGTCATGTACCGGTGGTGAGCAGAATCAGGTCACTGGGTCATGTACCAGTGGTGAGCAGAATCAGGTCACTGGGTCATGTACCAGTAGTGAGCAGAATCAGGTCACTGGGTCATGTACTAGTGGCGAGCAGAATCAGGTCACTGGGTCATGTACCGGTGGTGAGCAGAATCAGGTCACTGGGTCATGTACCGGTGGTGAGCAGAATTAGGTCACTGGGTCATGTTCCAGTGGTGAGCAGAATCACGTCACTGGGTCATGTACCGGTGGTGAGCAGAATCAGGTCACTGGGTCATGTACCAGTGGTGAGCAGAATCAGGTCACTGGGTCATGTAGCGGTGGTGAGCAGAATCAGGTCACTGGGTCATGTACCGGTGGTGAGCAGAATCAGGTCACTGGGTCATGTACTACTGGTGAGCAGAATCAGGTCACTGGGTAATGTAGCGGTGGTGAGCAGAATCAGGTCACTGGGTCATGTACTGGTGGTGAGCAGAATCAGGTCACTGGGTCATGTACCGGTAGTGAGCAGAATCAGGTCCCTGGGTCATGTATCAGTGGTGGTGAGCAGAATCAGGTCACTAGGTCATGTACCAGTAGTGAGCAGAATCACTTCACTGGGTCATGTACCAGTGGTGAGCAGAATCAGGTCACTGGGTCATGTACCGGTTGTGATCAGAATCAGGTCACTGGGTCATGTACCGGTGGTGAGCAGAATCAGGTCACTGGGTCATGTACCGGTGGTGAGCAGAATCAGGTCACTGGGTCATGTACTACTGGTGAGCAGAATCAGGTCACTGGGTCATGTAGCGGTGGTGAGTAGAATCAGGTCACTAGGTCATGTACTAGTGATGAGCAGAATCAGGTAACTGGGTCATGTACCGGTGGTGAGCAGAATCAGGTCACTGGGTCATGTACCGGTAGTGAGCAGAATCAGGTCCTTGGGTCATGTATCAGCGGTGGTGAGCAGAATCAGGTCACTAGGTCATGTACCGGTGGTGAGCAGAATCAAGTCACTGGGTCATGTACTAGTGGTGAGCAGAATCAGATCACTGGGTCATGTACCGGTGGTGAGCAGAATCAGGTCACTTGGTCATGTACTAGTGGTGAGCAGAATCATGTCACTGGGTCATGTATCAGTGGTGAGCAGAATCAGGTCACTGGGTCATGTACTAGTGGTGAGCAGAATCAGGTCACTGGGTCATGTAGCGGTGGTGATCAGAATCAGGTCACTGGGTCATGTACCGGTGGTGAGCAGAATCAGGTCACTGGGTCATGTACCGGTGGTGAGTAGAATCAGGTCACTGGGTCATGTACCGGTGGTGAGTAGAATCAGGTCACTGGGTCATGTAGCGGTGGTGAGCAGAATCATGTCACTGGCTCCTGTTTCAGTGGTGAGCAGAATCAGGTCACTGGGTCATGTACCAGTGGTGAGCAGAATCACGTCACTGGGTCATGTACCGGTGGTGAGCAGAATCAGGTCACTGGGTCATGTACCAGTGGTGAGCAGAATCAGGTCACTGGGTCATGTACCAGTGGTGAGCAGAATCAGGTCACTGGGTCATGTACTAGTGGCGAGCAGTATCAGGTCACTGGGTCATGTACCGGTGGTGAGCAGAATCAGGTCACTGGGTCATGTACCAGTGGTGAGCAGAATCAGGTCACTGGGTCATGTACCAGTGGTGAGCAGAATCAGGTCACTGGGTCATGTACCAGTGGTGAGCAGAATCAGGTCACTGGGTCATGTACTAGTGGCGAGCAGTATCAGGTCACTGGGTCATGTACCGGTGGTGAGCAGAATCAGGTCACTGGGTCATGTACCGGTGGTGAGCAGAATTAGGTCACTGGGTCATGTTCCAGTGGTGAGCAGAATCACGTCACTGGGTCATGTACCGGTGGTGAGCAGAATCAGGTCACTGGGTCATGTACCGGTGCTGAGCAGAATCAGGTCACTGGGTCATGTAGCGGTGGTGAGCAGAATCAGGTCACTGGGTCATGTACCGGTGGTGAGCAGAATCAGGTCACTGGGTCATGTACCGGTGGTGAGCAGAATCAGGTCACTGGGTCATGTACCGGTGGTGAGCAGAATCAGGTCACTGGGTCATGTACCAGTGGTGAGCAGAATCAGGTCACTGGGTCATGTAGCGGTGGTGAGCAGAATCAGGTCACTGGGTCATGTACCAGTGGTGAGCAGAATCAGGTCACTGGGTCATGTACTGGTGGTGAGCAGAATCAGGTCACTGGGTCATGTACCGGTGGTGAGCAGAATCACGTCACTGTGTCATGTACCGGTGGTGAGCAGAATCAGGTCACTGGGTCATGTACCGGTGGTGAGCAGAATCAGGTCACTGGGTCATGTACTAGTGGTGAGCAGAATCAGGTCACTGGGTCATGTACTGGTGGTGAGCAAAATCAGGTCACTGGGTCATGTACCGGTGGTGAGCAGAATCAGGTCACTGGGTCATGTACCGGTGGTGAGCAGAATCAGGTCACTGGGTCATGTACCGGTGGTGAGCAGAATCAGGTCACTGGGTCATGTACTAGTGGTGAGCAGAATCAGGTCACTGGGTCATGTACCGTTGGTGAGCAGAATCAGGTCACTGGGTCATGTACCGGTGGTGAGCAGAATCAGGTCACTGGGTCATGTACTAGTGGTGAGCAGAATCAGGTCACTGGGTCATGTACCGGTGGTGAGCAGAATCACGTCACTGGGTCATTTTCCAGTGGTGAGCAGAATCAGGTCACTGGGTCATGTACCGGTGGTGAGCAGAATCACGTCACTGGGTCATGTACCGGTGCTGAGCAGAATCAGGTCACTGGGTCATGTACTAGTGGTGAGCAGAATCAGGTCACTGGGTCATGTACCGGTGGTGAGCAGAATCAGGTCACTGGGTCATGTACCGGTGGTGAGCAGAATCAGGTCACTGGGTCATGTACCGGTGGTGAGCAGAATCAGGTCACTGGGTTATGTACCAGTGGTGAGCAGAATCAGGTCACTGGGTCATGTACCGGTGGTGATCAGAATCAGGTCACTGGGTCATGTACCGGTGGTGAGCAGAATCAGGTCACTGGGTCATGTACCGGTGGTGAGCAGAATCAGGTCACTGGGTCATGTACCAGTGGTGAGCAGAATCAGGTCACTGGGTCATGTACCGGTGGTGAGCAGAATCAGGTCACTTGGTCATGTACTAGTGGTGAGCAGAATCATGTCACTGGGTCATGTATCAGTGGTGAGCAGAATCAGGTCACTGGGTCATGTACTAGTGGTGAGCAGAATCAGGTCACTGGGTCATGTAGCGGTGGTGATCAGAATCAGGTAACTGGGTCATGTACCGGTGGTGAGCAGAATCAGGTCACTGGGTCATGTACCGATGGTGAGCAGAATCAGGTCACTGGGTCATGTACCGGTGGTGAGCAGTATCAGGCCACTGGGTCATGTACCGGTGGTGAGCAGAATCAGGTCACTGGGTCATGTAGAGGTGGTGAGCAGAATCAGGTCACTGGGTCATGTTAGCGGAAGTGAGCAGAATCACGTCACTGGGTGGGGATACTTGCTGACCAGGTCCAGGAGTGTTGGTGTTTATATTTATAAAAGGCTGTGGCTTTGTACCCAACCCAGGTATCGGTATTCATTTGGGGTGGGTGAGTAAATGGAATGGGTGAGAATCCTGGGTGAAATGACAATCAGTTTCAGTAACGCTGCAGCAGGCTGAGCCGCCGTTAACATGAGTTGACACAAAATTATGTGTAAAAAAACACGTGTTAATTATGGTTTTATATAGCGCTAATGTTAAATAACGCACCAGCATTACCAAAATGCATTGCGGTAACAGGTCCAATAATGTTTGCTAGGAGTAAAAAAATGAGTTGCAGAGTTCGACTCGGACCGCGGAACAGAGGCCAAGTTTGCTAAGTTCGGTTTTCGAGGCCCTCAAGCCTGCCCGTCCTGACATAACTTTACCAGGTGTTGACTCTAACAGAAAACTAGTGAATGTTGAAACCAAACTGTACCGATAACTCTTCTGCGGTTATTGTACAATGTGCGTCCGGGAGAAAGGACTTTGCGACATGTTTTTATCTCCCTGCAGATAGTTGGGTATTTCATTGACAAACCTGGAACGCGTTGTGCTCTTGTTCAGAAGACGGGGGAAGTGAAAGGGAGATGGTTATTTATTGCAGGGGGGTTAAGTGGCCCTCTCATTACTTGGTTTATGTCATGCTATTCCTGCTTTATTTCCCTGCACTCGGGGATAGAGGATGCACCAATCATTCTGGATTCCTGACAGTTTTATATGCCATTTCTTCTTTAATGCTTCCACATGTTACATCACTTCCTGCTTGCAGGACACTGACCTCTGTGTGTTAATCAGCGGTCCCATGGGAACGGGGCACTTATGAGGACTTTGTTTTGGAATGCACTCATGTAGCAGGGAAATACGTCTGCCTGTCCCCCAGTAATTACACTCACATTGCAGGTCTGGAGACAGAATGTGTGTCCGTCTCTCGTGTGGTTCCACACCATCAGCACAGAGGAAAGGAAATCAGAAACAGTAGATTGTAAGCTCTTCAGGCCAGGGAACCCCCTTCTAATGTTACTTTTATGTCTGAAGCGCTTATTCCCATTATGTGTTTATATTATTATGCCTTGTGTATTACTGCTGTGACGCGCTGTGTACCTGGATGGCGGTAAATATATAAAAAATATGCATACATACATACAAACATACATACTGTACATACATATATAGCCCTGGTCCCCAGAGGGTCCCCTTACCTCTGCACTTGTTGTGGGAGGGGGGGGTGCGGGTGCCGACGTGGGGGGCCGCGTGCCTTTGGGGTTTTGTAGGGCAGGTTGCTAGGGGTGCAGGGAGCGCTCCGCTTATAACGCGGTCTGAGCGTGGCTCCCGATACCGGCATCTAGATCTCTCTCCTCAACTGTCAGGTCTCTCCTCACTTCTTAGCGCTGTGCCCACGTGCATCTAGATCTCTCTCCTCAGCTGTCAGGTCTCTCCTCACTTCATAGCGCTGTGCCCACGTGCATCTAGATCTCTCTCCTCAGCTGTCAGGTCTCTCCTCCCTTCTTAGCGCTGTGCCCACATGCATCTAGATCTCTCTCCTCAGCTGTCAGGTCTCTCCTCACTTCTTAGCGCTGTGCCCACGTGCATCTAGATCTCTCTCCTCAGCTGTCAGGTCTCTCCTCACTTCTTAGCGCTGTGCCCACGTGCATCTAGATCTCTCTCCTCAGCTGTCAGGTCTCTCCTCACTTCATAGCGCTGTGCCCACGTGCATCTAGATCTCTCTCCTCAGCTGTCAGATCTCTCCTCACTTCTTAGCGCTGTGCCCACGTGCATCTAGATCTCTCTCCTCAGCTGTCAGGTCTCTCCTCACTTCTTAGCGCTGTGCCCACGTGCATCTAGATCTCTCTCCTCAGCTGTCAGGTCTCTCCTCACTTCATAGCGCTGTGCCCACGTGCATCTAGATCTCTCTCCTCAGCTGTCAGGTCTCTCCTCACTTCTTTGCGCTGTGCCCATGTGCATCTAGATCTCTCTCCTCAGCTGTCAGGTCTCTCCTCACTTCTTAGCGCTGTGCCCACGTGCATCTAGAGCTCTCTCCTCAGCTGTCAGATCTCTCCTCACTTCATAGCGCTGTGCCCATGTGCATCTAGATCTCTCTCCTCAGCTGTCAGGTCTCTCCTCCCTTCTTAGCGCTGTGCCCACGTGCATCTAGATCTCTCTCCTCAGCTGTCAGGTCTCTCCTCACTTCTTAGCGCTGTGCCCACATGCATCTAGATCTCTCTCCTCAGCTGTCAGGTCTCTCCTCACTTCATAGCGCTGTGCCCACGTGCATCTAGATCTCTCTCCTCAGCTGTCAGGTCTCTCCTCACTTCTTTGCGCTGTGCCCACGTGCATCTAGATCTCTCTCCTCAGCTGTCAGGTCTCTCCTCACTTCTTAGCGCTGTGCCCACGTGCATCTAGATCTCTCTCCTCAGCTGTCAGATCTCTCCTCACTTCATAGCGCTGTGCCCACGTGCATCTAGATCTCTCTCCTCAGCTGTCAGATCTCTCCTCACTTCATAGCGCTGTGCCCACGTGCATCTAGATCTCTCTCCTCAGCTGTCAGGTCTCTCCTCCCTTCTTAGCGCTGTGCCCACGTGCATCTAGATCTCTCTCCTCAGCTGTCAGGTCTCTCCTCACTTCTTAGCGCTGTGCCCACGTGCATCTAGATCTCTCTCCTCAGCTGTCAGGTCTCTCCTCACTTCTTAGCGCTGTGCCCACGTGCATCTAGATCTCTCTCCTCAGCTGTCAGGTCTCTCCTCACTTCTTAGCGCTGTGCCCACGTGCATCTAGATCTCTCTCCTCAGCTGTCAGGTCTCTCCTCCCTTCTTAGCGCTGTGCCCACGTGCATCTAGATCTCTCTCCTCAGCTGTCAGGTCTCTCCTCACTTCTTTGCGCTGTGCCCACGTGCATCTAGATCTCTCTCCTCAGCTGTCAGGTCTCTCCTCACTTCATAGTGCTGTGCCCACGTGCATCTAGATCTCTCTCCTCAGCTGTCAGGTCTCTCCTCCCTTCTTAGCGCTGTGCCCACGTGCATCTAGATCTCTCTCCTCAGCTGTCAGGTCTCTCCTCACTTCATAGCGCTGTGCCCACGTGCATCTAGATCTCTCTCCTCAGCTGTCAGGTCTCTCCTCACTTCTTAGCGCTGTGCCCACGTGCATCTAGATCTCTCTCCTCAGCTGTCAGGTCTCTCCTCACTTCTTAGCGCTGTGCCCACGTGCATCTAGATCTCTCTCCTCAGCTGTCAGGTCTCTCCTCCCTTCTTAGCGCTGTGCCCACGTGCATCTAGATCTCTCTCCTCAGCTGTCAGGTCTCTCCTCACTTCTTTGCGCTGTGCCCACGTGCATCTAGATCTCTCTCCTCAGCTGTCAGGTCTCTCCTCACTTCATAGTGCTGTGCCCACGTGCATCTAGATCTCTCTCCTCAGCTGTCAGGTCTCTCCTCCCTTCTTAGCGCTGTGCCCACGTGCATCTAGATCTCTCTCCTCAGCTGTCAGGTCTCTCCTCACTTCTTAGCGCTGTGCCCACGTGCATCTAGATCTCTCTCCTCAGCTGTCAGGTCTCTCCTCACTTCTTAGCGCTGTGCCCACGTGCATCTAGATCTCTCTCCTCAGCTGTCAGATCTCTCCTCACTTCATAGCGCTGTGCCCACGTGCATCTAGATCTCTCTCCTCAGCTGTCAGGTCTCTCCTCACTTCATAGCGCTGTGCCCACGTGCATCTAGATCTCTCTCCTCAGCTGTCAGGTCTCTCCTCACTTAATAGCGCTGTGCCCACGTGCATCTAGATCTCTCTCCTCAGCTGTCAGGTCTCTCCTCACTTCTTAGCGCTGTGCCCACGTGCATCTAGATCTCTCTCCTCAGCTGTCAGGTCTCTCCTCACTTCTTAGCGCTGTGCCCACGTGCATCTAGATCTCTCTCCTCAGCTGTCAGGTCTCTCCTCCCTTCTTAGCGCTGTGCCCACGTGCATCTAGATCTCTCTCCTCAGCTGTCAGGTCTCTCCTCCCTTCTTAGCGCTGTGCCCACGTGCATCTAGATCTCTCTCCTCAGCTGTCAGGTCTCTCCTCACTTCTTAGCGCTGTGCCCACGTGCATCTAGATCTCTCTCCTCAGCTGTCAGATCTCTCCTCACTTCATAGCGCTGTGCCCACGTGCATCTAGATCTCTCTCCTCAGCTGTCAGGTCTCTCCTCACTTCATAGCGCTGTGCCCACGTGCATCTAGATCTCTCTCCTCAGCTGTCAGGTCTCTCCTCACTTCTTTGCGCTGTGCCCACGTGCATCTAGATCTCTCTCCTCAGCTGTCAGGTCTCTCCTCCCTTCTTAGCGCTGTGCCCACGTGCATCTAGATCTCTCTCCTCAGCTGTCAGGTCTCTCCTCACTTCTTAGCGCTGTGCCCACGTGCATCTAGATCTCTCTCCTCAGCTGTCAGGTCTCTCCTCACTTCTTAGCGCTGTGCCCACATGCATCTAGAGCTCTCTCCTCTCCTCTCTCTCCCCCGCAGCTGGCGGCTCTAGTGCGCGGCGTCATTTATTTATTTTGGCTATGTGTTGTAGAGGATAAATATATTAATAGAGTCAGTCTTCTAACACCAGGCCTGTGGTGTAGAGGTAATGTATTGGTACCAGTATATGGAAGGTCCTGAGTTCGATCCCTGCATGTTTTGTCCACTGTCAATAAAGCATTGAATGTTTAAAATAAATAAATGATGCCGCGCACGAGAGCCGAGAGAGAGGAGAGCAGAGAGACCACAGTGCAGGAGAGAGAGAGGAAAGCAGAGAGACCACAGTGCAGGAGAGAGAGAGGAAAGCAGAGAGCCCTCAGTGCGGGAGAGAGAGAGAGGAGAGCAGAGAGACCTCAGTGCGGGAGAGAGAGAGGAGAGCACGTGGTTGAGGAAAAAGTTCTAGATGCCGGTTAAAGGTGAAATTTTAACGAGATCCCGGTTATAACGCGGTCTGATTCTGTGGACCCCAAGGACCGCGTTAAAACGCATAGGGAATTATGGGGGAGACCATGTTTAAAGCGCTCTGCAGTTTGCCAGCAGATTCCCCGGGAGAAACAATGGACTTGTTGTGAACCTCTCCAGGGCTCTGCAACTCCCCCCTCCCCACCCCTGAAACTACGTCTGGCCCAGGGCCAATTAAAGCAATAGGCAAAATTTGGGACGGCAGAATTTGGAGTGAGAGAATTTGGGGTGACAGAACTTGGGGTCGCAGAATTTGGGGGAGGCAGTATTTGGGGGAGGCAGTATTTGAGGGAGGCAGTATTTGGGGCGACAGAATTTGATGGGCGGTGGCAGAATTTTGGGACTGCAGAATTTGGGGGCAGCAGAATTTGGAGTCGGTAGAAAATGTGGTTGGTAGAATTTGAGGGTGGCAGTATTTGGGGGCTGCAGAATTTTGGGGCGTCATTATTAGGGGGCGGCAGTAGTATTTGGGGCGGCAGAATTTGGGGTGTCAAAATTTGGGGGCGGTAGCAGAAATTTGGGGCGGCACATCTTCGCCTAGTGCAGTGCAATTGGGACGCAGGATTTCCCTGATATATGTGTGTGTGTGTGTATGTGTGTTCTGTCCTTGTCCTTGTCCTTGTCCTTGTCCTGGAACAGGATTGTTTATATTCTGTGTACTTCTTCTGCTCTCAGGCTGCCAGCTCTCCCCAGGGAAACTTTCATGTTTTCTCTGTTCAAGCAGCCAGTGCTGCTGTGTAAATTGCAACATAACATAGTTGTTACATATCACATTTTCCACAAGCCATTAGCCAGATGCCATGACAACCTCCCAATGCTCAAATTTGAGATTGGTTTAGTCCTCTCCCCCTGCATTTATCTGAATATTGTTATGCCCCTTAGCTTGTTCCTGTCTGACAGGAAAGTGTGCTCTCTCTTACCAACAGCAGACACAGTGAGAAGATGCATCTTCCACTGCTCCCTTAAAAAGGGATTCCTTTTTACCTTCCCCTGATAAAAAAAGTCACTTCAATTAGGTTATTTCTCCTCACTAGATACATTTCCTGCCACAAACTACATGCAAGTACTTTTATATTTCTGTTAACCCTACTCAATAAAGTTGAAGAAAATAGAAGGACTTTGTGTGCTTTAAAAAGGGGGATGAGTTTATGCTACAGTACATGGATCTTCTCACCTGCTACAAGTGAGCCTGGATCCAGAATTCTCCTGTTGTGTGTGCCTGTCTGTGTGTTTCTCTGTGTTTGTGTGTGTGTCCTGTCCTGTTGTGTGCGTACTTGTTCTGTTCCCCTGTGTGTCTGTGTGTGTTTTCTGTTGCTGTCCTGTGGGGATGAGGTAGGGGTGGGGGAGAAAATGATAGAGGAGGGGAGAGAGAATGAGAGGGGAAAAGAGAACAAAAGGGAGGGCGTATGTATGGGGGGAGTGTGTATGAGAGAGGAGGGAGTGTGTATGAGAGAGGGGGGAGTGTGTATGAGGGAGAGGGGAGTGTATGAGGGAGAGAGGGGGAGCGTGAATCAAGAAGAGAGTGGGAGTGTGTATGAGGGAGAGAGGGGGGAGTGTGTATGAGGGAGAGAGGGGGGAGTGTGTATGAGGGAGAGAGGGGGGAGTGTGTATGAGGGAGAGAGGGGGGAGTGTGTATGAGGGAGAAAGGGGGGGGAGTGTGTATGAGGGAGAGAGGGGGGGAGTGTGTATGAGGGAGAGAGGGGGGGAGTGTATGAGGGAGAGAGGGGGGAGTGTGTATGAGGGAGAAAGGGGGGAGTGTGTATGAGGGAGAGAGGGGGCAGTGTGTATGAGGGAGAGGGGGGAGTGTGTATGAGGGAGAAAGGGGGAGTGTGTATGAGGGAGAGAGGGGGGAGTGTATGAGGGAGAGAGTTGGGAGTGTGTATGAGGGAGAGGGGGGAGTGTGTATGAGGGAGAGAGGGGGAGTGTGTATGAGGGAGAGAGGGGGGAGTGTGTATGAGGGAGAGGGGGGAGTGTGTATGAGGGAGAAAGGGGGAGTGTGTATGAGGGAGAGAGGGGGGAGTGTGTATGAGGGAGAGAGGGGGAGTGTGCATGAGGGAGAGATGGGAGTGTGTATGAGGGAGAAAGGGGGAGTGTGTATGAGGGAGAGAGGGGGAGTGTGCATGAGGGAGAGATGGGAGTGTGTATGAGGGAGAAAGGGGGAGTGTGTATGAGGGAGAGAGGGGGAGTGTGTATGATGGAGAGGGGGAGTGTGTATGATGGAGAGGGGGAGTGTGTATGAGGGAGAAAGGGGGAGTGTGTATGAGGGAGAGAGGGGGAGTGTATATGAGGGAGAGAGGGGGGAGTGTATATGAGGGAGGGGGGTGTATATGAGGCAGAGAGGGGGAGTGTGTATGAAAAAAATCTATCCAGGGTGCCAAATACCCTTACACTGCTTTATTTTACTGCTGATAACTGTGTTATCACTTTTTGTGTACTGTACATTTTTACCTTTCCCTATTAAACCTTTTAATTGAATAGCTTTATTGTCCTGACTGATTGCAATCCCAAATGATTTGGAGTATTTTTATTCTGTTGTGCGCTGTATTGGGGGGTGGGAGGGGGGGTGCTGACTGGGAACCCTAGGACTCCTGCATTAGCTCCTGCAATTGTCCCATTGTCTCCAGTGACCACTGAGTAACAGTGTAGGTAGGATACCTGTTTCTTGTGCACGGTACTCTTGTTAGGTTCTGAGTTAGCAAAGACCCATCTCCCCCAGAAACCACCTGGGTATTGTACTAATGTGTGTTGCTCCCACTGAGAGCCAGTGGTTATCGGGAGTGTGTAGGAGGTACCTCAGATATGAGCGCAGCTCTTGCGTTGTCCCTGTAGTGGTCCTGGTGGGTGACGCTACCATCCTAGTAGGTTATAGACTAGGATTACTTTCCTTGGTGCTTGGGCACCTTTTTGCCGTTGTCCAGGCGGGAATCCCATACAGTCGGTAGGGCTGATGTGTTTTCCCGGTTGTTGGGTAGGGCCGATGTGTTTTCCCGGTTGGTGGGTAGGATCGAGGCGGTTTCTCGGTGGGTGGGTTGGACCGAGGTATTTTCCTGGTTTGTGGATAGGACAGAGGTGTTTTCCCGGTGGGTGAAGTCTGGATAGACTTTATGTGCCAGTGATTCATTGTCTGCACCTTAACCACTGTACAGTATGATGTGATAATATGAAGCAGGATTGAGTTTCTGTGGAAGAGACACAGATTCACTCATAGGTTCTCTATCCTTAAGGGGATAAGCTTACTCCTTCCGTAAGTAACCAATAAAATGTTCTCAGTCAATAATTACAAACCTCAACAATTTATTCTAACCGGCAGTACAACCTCCTCCTTTGCACCCCCAAAATTACAAATAGCGGATTTCACTCGTCTGGCGCCCCAGAAACGTGGAAACACTATTGGATGATATTAGCAGGAACAAGGTGTCCACAAACTAAGAAACGTTTGTTGACCACGTCATGTGAAAATTAGGACAGGAGATTCATTTTATGCAGAGCATTGTGTGTGTGCACAAACATTAAAGAGAGCGAGGGTCCCAGGGCACATATACCTCCCCAAACACACGTTTATTAAACATGTGCAGAGACACCTGGGATACCTGGGAACACGCTCATTTGATTATGCAAAAATATATTTACATAACTCAAGTGAGCATATTCCCCCAAGTATCTCTGGTGCTCCTTGCTGTGCACAGGTGTGTCTCCTCTCTCGTGCTCCTTGCTGTGCACAGGTGTGTCTCCTCTCTCGTGCTCCTTGCTGTGCACAGGTGTGTCTCCTCTCTCGGGCTCCTTGCTGTGCACAGAGGTGTCTCCTCTCTCGTGCTCCTTGCTGTGCACAGGTGTGTCTCCTCTCTTGGGCTCCTTGCTGTGCACAGGTGTGTCTCCTCTCTCGTGCTCCTTGCTGTGCACAGGTGTGTCTCCACGTAGTCTATAAAGATGTGTTTGGGGGAGGGCATATAAATCACTTGGTAAAATAGTCTTCTCACCCTCTTCTCCCCTTTACCTCCCACCCATCTCACAATCCCCCCATCCCTCCCATTCCCCTTACCATTCTCCCCGTCTCCCCCTTCCTCTCCCACCTTTCTCCCTGCCATCCCCCCTGTCCCCCATTTCCCCCTTCCTCTGCTCTCTCCCCCTTCTATCCCCCTCTGCCCCTCTCCCCTCCTCCCAGGGAACAGGAAAACCTGGACAAGACTGCCCTGGTTGCTTGGAAGGCTGGAGGGCACAGATGGGCAGCAAAGAGCAAAAGTAGAACCGAAACGTTGACCATTATAATGAATAAGTACTTCGGTGTAAAAGTCCACAAGTCTTCCTTACTCCTTAGCCTCCAAATGACAATTAACCCCTTCACTGCCAGAGAGCTGCCATGCATTGTGCTGACGGGCTTTACATTGGAGCGGGTCTCTAAGGGTTAAATGCACGTTCTCCTACTTTGAATGAGAACTTTCCTACGATGAAAATGTCTGCGTTCTCTGACAAGACTCAGGAAAGGGAACCTTTTTTGTAAAATAAATGTTCTGAGTTTGCCGGTGGCATTTCTTAGGCGGGGGTTAGATATACGGCTCTTACACTTGGCACCGGCGGTAGCTAGGAGAGTGGATGCCAGCTCAGTGTCAGAGAGAGAGATAAGTGATGGAACGATAGGTCGTGCTCTATATGGGGAGAGCTGGAGGCTCCGGGACGTGTGAGGAAGAACAGGATCACGGAAAGGGTGGTTGATTTGGGGAATTACCTCCTAGCAGAGTGGCAGCCGGGGCTAATACACGAAGGGAAGATAGAAATACAGTAAGGCTAGGCTAAAAAGAGGGCGTTACCATAAATCGGACATTGGGTAAGCCAGGTGTGCGGAGTGGTCTTTATCTGCCACCAAATTCTATGTTGTTTTGTACATTCTATGAGAAAGGTTTTTTGATGCTAAGAATGGGTGAGAAGTGATGGGCAAAGAAGCAGAATTTACGGGTAAATACCGCAACTGTTCCAGGTTGCGACACTATTCAGAGGGCCAACACAATAATTCCTCAAACAAGCTGTTAGGGTCCCAAGCCCTGTGCACCCATCTACAGTAGGACAGACTCTCATGGTGTTCCTCCATTGAGCTAATATAACTTGAACCAAATGTGCACTTCTGCCGGCTCCTTCTAATGTCTGAGAACAAGATCAAGTCAGATTATTGTTTTACCTGTCTTATAACTGTAGGGACTTCCCATTATTACAAAAACAACCAACATTTTACACGTTTTGAGAATCCCTAGCACTGTTCTCCTTCTTCTTAATGACATGCTCATTTGACCCCATGTCCAGTTACTGGTGAAATTATCGGCCTGCTTGATTGTAAGCTCTCTCTGAAGCAGACACTCATTGTTCCTGTAAATTCACATACCGTATAGTGCTGTTCACACTGTCTGCAATATACACTGTCTGCAATATACACTGTCTGCAATATACACTGTCTGCAATATACACTGTCTGCAATATACACTGTCTGCAATATACACTGTCTGCAATGTTTTATTTTACCATTACCGTAACTTTTACTTATTTGATCTTTTACAGACCTTATTGAATTTGAGTGCATGTCATATCCTGTTTGTCACCTCCTTTGCATGTTCACAATACAGCAAGAACATAAGATAATATTCTGTTTATCAGAGAGTCGGCTGTTATATTGCTCATCCGTGTAGTCATTGGCAGTGTAAGTTACTAGGTGCGGGGGGTTAACAAAGTCACAGGCACAAAAGAACTTCACTGCTGTCTTCTTGGTGAGTCTTAGAAGCCTCTTCCACTCGGGGTAAGACCTCTCCTACTGCACTCATCTCTCCAGTTTCCAGTTTCTGAAAGTGAATACTACATCTTCCAAGATGCTACCCAGGGGGGTTCTCCATTCTCTCACACCAGGAGCCAAGAGTCTCTGGCATAGCAGAGTGACAAGGAAGCTGTTTCCAATTACTCAGCTGGAGAGGGTCCATCATTATTGCTGCTGCCAAAATATAAATCCCAAACGCTCACAGCATCCAGGATAGTATCAGCGTTTCATGTGGGAGTGGGAAGGGCTGGAGATGTATGTGCTAGTGTAAGGTGCCAACATATTCCGTAGCACAGTACAATGATGGTGAAAGACAAAGACATAATACGACTTACAGCATAATTAGTAAGTTAACGCATAGTGGGGGTTATTCATTAAACTGCATGGAAAACTTCCATTGAAATGAATAGGAGTTTTCTGATCATATCGCCCCCAATCACAGTTTGATAAATGATCACTATTGTGCACTTTTTGTCACACTGCATCTTGATGGGCTCTAATCATTTCCCCCTGTGTAGCGTGCACCAGAATCAGGTGGGTGTTAAATAAACATCTCACAATTAGTGACAATCTGTTAGGCATTAGGTTGATGCATAAAGGTATTAGGTTAAAGTATTAAGGTATTAGGTTAAAGTATTAAGGTATTAGGTTAAAGTATAAAGGTATTAGGTTAAAGTATAAAGGTATTAGGTTAAAATATTAAGGTATTACTGTAGGTTAAAGTATCAAGGTATTAGGTTAAAATATTAAGGTATTACTGTAGGTTAAAGTATCAAGGTATTAGGTTAAAATATTAAGGTATTACTGTAGGTTAAAGTATCACGGTATTAGGTTAAAGTATCAAGGTACTGTATTAAATTAACGTATTTAGAATGATGCCATGAGACATGTTGGATTCATATAATGAGAAAAACAGCATGCATCTGATATAGAAACTCCTTCCCTAGCTCCTCCAAGACTCATCCCCCAAAGCAGTAATACTGTACATTGGTGTAAAGCACCATAATACATTGCCATTAAAACACATGCAATCAGTACTCAAGAAATGCTCTTTGAGCCTCTATGTAAGTGTTACACTGCCCACCTTTATTGCATGTCCATTGGTCGCCGATGCCTAAACCTTAGGTCAGTGGTGGTAATCAACAATAATTTAATACACAGTATGACAGTGACCCCATTTATATTCCTTGGAACCACATAAAGATGTGAATATAACCCATGTGCTACTTAGCATGATAAACCATTTTACTAAGACTTGGGTTTTTGTAAGAGGTGTTGGTGAGTCAGAGAGGGATGTAACTCTGGGAGCTTCTTCACGTTGTGGTCTACAAATGTAGCTGTAAGAGAGCTCAGTTAGAAGTGTGTTCTTTCAGTTTTAATGAAGGTTCGGCATCCCCTCCATTGGTCTGAGCATCAAGGTGAACACAGTGAGTAAGAGTAGAAATGTGTGACCGTAACAATGCTCGTCTCCAAACAAGAAGCGACCCACAAGGCTGAGGTAGGATATCGATCACCGACCTGAAACGAGAGATAGAGTCATGAATCGAGAATAGAAATGTTGCAGTGACAAGCTGGGGTCGAGGCAGGCGGCAGAGGTGCAAAGTCAGAGTCACAGGCTGGGGTCGAGGCAGGCGCAAAGGTGCAAGGTCAAAGTCACAGGCTGGGGTGGAGGCAGGCGGCAGAGGAACAAGGTCGGAGTCACAGTCTGGGGTCAAGGCAGGTGTCAAAGGAATAAGGTTGGTGTCGCAGGCTGGAGTCGAGAGAGGTGGCAGATGAACAAAGTCGGAGTCACAAGCTGGGGTCAAGGCAGATGGCAGTGGTGCACGGTCAGAGTCACTGGCTGAGGTGGAGGCAAGCGGCAGAGGAAAAAGGTCAGAGTCAAAGGCTGGGGTTGAGAGAGGCAGTGGAGGTGCAAGGTTGGAGTCAAAGGCTGGGGTTGATGCAGGTGGCAGAGGAGCAAGGTCGAAGCCACAGGCTGGGGTTGTGACAGGCAGCAGAGGAACAAGGTCTGAGTCGCAGGCTAGGGTTGAGAGAGGTAGCAGAGGTGCACGGTCGGGGTCACAGGCTGGGGTCGAGGCAGGCGGCAGAGGAACAAGGTCGGTGTCACAGGCTGGGGTCAAGGCAGGCGGCAGAGGAACAATGTCAGAGTCACGCTGGGTTCGAGGCAGGTGACAGAGGAACAAGGTCGGAGTCACATGCTGGATTCGAGGCAGGCGGCAGAGGTGCAAGGTCAGAGTCACAGGCTGGGGTTGAAGCAGTTGGCAAAAGAGCAAGGTCAGGATCATAGGCTGGGGTCAAGGCAGGTGGCAAAAGAGCAAGGTCAGGATCATAGGCTTGGGTCGAGACAGGCTGCAGAGGAACAAGGTCGGAGTCACAGGCTGGAAACAAGGCAGGAAACAAGGCAGGGTGAAGATAAACGGGAACACAGGAGCCAGACAAGGCTACAAGATTGAGCACTTTTCACTTTCTTCTACTGCACGACTGAATCTTTAAATCACGTTCTCATGCTCCTTAATTTTTAAAAAAAAGTTTTCCTGAATCCCCCAGAAACCTCATGTAAACGAGTTGGTCACAATGGAGAATTTTCCTGGGGTGCTGGGACCATAAGGTGTACAAACAGGCCACAATCTAAACAATAAAGAAAAATGGTGTTCACGGCGCAAACTGATAACGTGTAAATGAAGTGAATACAGTACACGATAATGGATGATACCAGCACTGCTAATGAATGTTGCACACTCCTCCGTTTAACCGGGACATCATGAATCCGACCCCCATTGTTTAATGCATGTACTGTAGGAAGAAACAGATGTAAAAATGCTGGTGCAATAACGTTTTAATTCCAGGCAACAAACAACACAAAGGGGATAAAGTAAAACCCACAATCTCCCTGAAGGTATCATGCAGGGAGTGACTTGGGGCACACTCCAACCCTACTCCGGTTTCGTCAGGGTCTCGTCCTTCCGTTCTGTGCGCTCATCCACATACAGCTTCCTCCGTCTGCTTCTCTCGCCAACAGACGCTCCGGGACCTCTGACGTCAGCACACTGAACTGCCGAAGGGTTGATACGGTGGCCTCCAACGTCCAAAAAGCCCAACGCGTTTCGCCAGTCTGTCTGCTTCTTCTGGGGTTCTGGGATTGCACCAGTATTTTTACATCTGTTTTTTCTTACATGCATTCAACAATGGAGGTCTGATTCATGATGTCCCGGTTCAACGGACGAGCGTGCAACATTCATTAGCAGTGCTGGTATCATCCATTATCGTGTATTCACTTCATTTACACGTTATCAGTTTGCGCCGTGAACACCATTGTTCTTTATCTTTGTCTTTTTGCAGTTGGGAAACTGCAAGTGTTTGGCAGCACCTGAGTCTTATTTCACTCAAATTGCACTGATTTGTGTATGCTCATATGTGTATGCAATGTAATTGTCACTATTATCACCAGTAATATAAGTGTGCGCCTTATTTTATTCACATTAACAATCTAAACAATGAAGTACTCTTTTTATGCTATATTGGTATTTATACCATGTTTGTAAAAGCATATTGAATCAACAATATGAACGTTTAAAATAAAGTTGCCATTTTATCATTTATGATGCAGGAAATTCTGTTTACATCAATATAATTTCATATCATATACTGTAACATTAACTCTCCATGGACAACAGGAAGATACAATGTAAGTGAGATATTCTGTATATATATATATATATATATATATATATATATATATATATATATATATATATATATATATATAATCAAAAAATAAATAGATGATACCGTTCTGTGGCTAACGAAATGCTTTTATTTGTGCGAGCTTTCGAGATACACTGATCTCTTCTTCCGGCGATGTTACAATGAATGAAGCAAGGATAACTTGAAAACAGTGTCTCTTGGAATGTTATCTGTGCTTCTCCTTCCCCCGGTGTGGATGTGTTTTATGGCTAGAGGTGTCAAAGGGTAACTGAAAGCAAGTGAAGAAAGAGTGTGTATGTGTATCAGTGTGAATAAAAATGAATGGAGAGCCCACAGTATAAACAGTGCTCTACACAAGGTGTGTGTGGAGTGAGAGGGATATAAATGGTGTGGGTGGGTGTGGAAATGTGAGAGTTTGTAGCACAACTAAAAGTGTGTGTGGATACTATGTATATATATATATAATACTGAGTTAAGTTATGGTGAGTAAAAAAAGTGACAAAAACCCTCCACAGGAAAGCAAATATGCAAATATAGCTGTATGCTCATCTGCATGTCTTAGGCAGGTCTGCAACCCCGCCTTTCCCCATTATCACCCAGCATACAGCACTTCCACTGCAGCAAGGGATTCTGGGAAATGACATGCAAATGAGCACACAGTGTCACTTTTTGCCTCAATAACCATTTTTAACATGGTTCCCTATAGGCTTAAGCTTGCTGCATGGTCACAGCTTTGAGCACAGCCAGGGTTAAGGTGCATACCCAGAAAACCACCCACAGACAGCTGTTTCGACCTTGATGGGTCTCATCAGTGTGGGGTTGATTTTACTGGGAATGCAAGAGAGGCTTATGGGATAGGCCAAACCATAATACTGAGTTAAGTTATGGTGATATGCAGTGGAAGTGCTGTATGCTGGGTGATAATGGGGAAAGGCGGGGTTGCAGACCTGCCTAAGACATGCAGATGAGCATACAGCTATATTTGCATATATATATATATATATATATATATATATATATGTATTATATTGCAGCCTAGGTACAGTATCTCTTAACACGTGTGATACATCATTCAAAGGTCTCAGAGAAAAACATGATGATAAAATCACGCTCTTCTCCTGCTGTTATTAATAAGTCCCTTTCATAGGACGAGCAATAAATAACATCTCGGGAAGCGATGGTGGGACAGAAGAGAAACGCAGAACACTGAACATGGCAGCACATAGGGAAACCATGAATTCCATTACATCTCATCATTTTGCTTGATTGTTGTATTGATCTTATGGTCCGTACCATATTTACTGAGCAGTTCTATTCCACAAGGCACCTTCCAGAGTGGCAGGAATCTTGTGGCCCACTCAAGTAAAACAATTAAGTACGGCAAGTGTGCTAAGGAGTCTGTGTAAATAGCACCCCTTAGTAAAAATGGGCCATAGCCCGTTCTTGTTATGTAAAAAAAACAACGTTATCACCTTACATCAGGGGTCTCCAGTCCTCAAGACCCCCCAACACATCAGGTTTTAAGGATATCCCTGCTTCAGCACAGGTGGCTCAATCAGTGGCTCCGTCATTGGCTGGCCAACTTCAGTCCTGAAGGTCCATCAACAGATCAGGGTTTAAAGATATCCCTGCTTCAGCACAGGTTGCTCAATCAGTGGCTCCGTCTTTGAATGAGCCGCTGATTGAGCCACCTGTGCTGAAGCAGGGATATCCTGAAAACCTGACCTGTTGGTGGTCCTTGAGGACGGGAATTGGCCGCCCCTGGGTTACATTAAATCATTTTAATGAAAGTGTTTCTTTATTGGGGTGTAGCTGCACATACTGTAAGGCTTCCCCGCCCTCAGCACATTGCTTGCGTAGGGAAACGTGCCAATCCGTGGTGTGAGGGAAACAGAGAAAGGGTCGGGCTGCACGATTTCCTTGAACAGAAGCCAAGGAACAGCCAATAATGTAACGTGTTAACCTGGACCAGAGCATAAAGCCCTCACATTACCCCG
Organism: Ascaphus truei; assembly: GCF_040206685.1. Taxonomy (NCBI): domain Eukaryota; kingdom Metazoa; phylum Chordata; class Amphibia; order Anura; family Ascaphidae; genus Ascaphus; species Ascaphus truei. The sequence goes on from NC_134483.1 coordinate 544,249,224, forward strand.
ATGTTGCGAGGTGCTAACTGAAATAAAGCGACAAGAAAAAGACCTTTCCCCACCCCCAGATGCACCTCAGATTGCAATCCCTCCGTGCCCTATTACATAGCCGCTGATACTATGTATATCATTCTCAGGTCCGCTTACACCGCTGCGGGAATGTCTGCAACTCGTTTGTGGGGACAGGAACGTCGAAATTCCAGATATGAAGCTGGAGGAGCAGCAAGCCCAGCAAATCGCTGAAAGAGGCAGTCTAAAAAAAAACATATACCTTTTTTTTGTTTTAATATCTGCAGCCTGCGATTACCTTTATTGAAAACTAATTAACTAAGCTGCCGATTGATTCGTTCTCCCGTGATCGGTCTGCAAAGATCCTGCTTCCCAGGGTTCACTTAATGGCCGCCTTTTAGTTTCTATCAGTGCTTCAGTCAGTGTAACTCAGCAGCTGCAAGGTATTCTTATATTAGCAAGGTAACAATATATATATATAGATGTGATGCTCAAACTGTTGGGAATATTGGCAACAAAATAACACAAACAGGAAAGTGTTACAAAGATCTTGCACTGCTGGGGAGGTGGCTAAAACCTGCTATAGAGATCAAAGGATTCTCAGTATATTAAATCTCATTAAAAATGGCAATAATGGTTGAATAAAAAAAAATGTAGTAAATATTATCTAATATTACAGAACTGATTTATTTAAAACATACACACATGCCAGATATTGCTTGGATTGCACCATCAAACACATTTGGGTAGTCCTGTAGTTCAATGTGTACATCTTGTGTATCTCTGGGAGCAGTGATCCACTCCTCAATGTGTACTTCTTGTGTATCTCTGGAAGACGTGATCCACTCCTAAATGTGTACTTCTTGTGTATCTCTGGAAGTAGTGATCCACTCATCAATGTGTACTTCTTGTGTATCTCTGGAAGTTGTGATCCACTCCTCCATGTGTACTTCTTGTGTATCTCTGGAAGTAGTGATCCACTCCTCAATGTGTACTTCTTGTGTATCTCTGGGTGCTGTGATCCACTCCTCCATGTGTACTTCTTGTGTATCTCTGGAAGCAGTGATCCACTCCTCAATGTGTACTTCTTGTGTATCTCTGGAAGCAGTGATGCACTCCTCAATGTGTACTTCTTGTGTATCTGTGGAAGCCGTGATCCACTCCACTCATTGTTATTATTATTGACGGGTTCTTCAAAGATATCCTACATCTTTATGTTAAGCATGGGAACAGGATGGTAAAGAACACATAGACTTCCATTACTCCTTGTAGGAAGTAATGGGTGTGTTAGTCATGGAGTAACTCAGTGGTAATGTCGCTGCCTTCCAAGCAGGTGAAGCCGTAGGCACCAAAATTAGATTGTAAGCTCTTCCGGGCAGTGACTTATTGTGCATGGGAAATTCCACATTCTGTGCACAGGGTCTGCGCTATAAAATGAAACTTATTATTATTATTATTATTATTATTAACATCATCATTTTGAAATGACATTTATTTTTTACAAAAGTGCTATTGTCACTGAGAATACTGTACACAAAAGTCTGGTTCATTTCTAGAACATTTACGTATTACCTTGGCAAAAACTCAATGATTAATATCACTATCATTATGATCACAATCATTTTTACACACCTGTTTTCTATTTGACAGCTGTTTTGGGTTTGCGTGGTGCAGGAAGTGTGTTTTGGACGGATTTCAATGTGTTTGGAGATGGTTATTATTAAAAATTAACTGCAACATCTACAGTGGGAAAAAAAAGTACGTTGTGGACTTGACGTCATTCAATGTGACATCAATTTTATTAACTCCCACTACTAAATAACAAATAAAACACATCTCCGCAGTTCGAGCGCAAGAAGACACGGAAGGATCTGTGCAGAGGAATAAGAAGGCTTATTAAAGCAGTGATCCATACTGATTAATTGTATGTATGTATGCATATATGTATGTACAGTATGTATGTCTTTATTTATATAGCGCCATTAATGTACATAGGGTGTCACAGTAGTAATACACACGACAATCATATAAATAACAAATAATACAAATAACAGATCATGGGGATAAGTGCTTTAGACATAAAAGTAACATTTAGGAAAAGGTGTCCCTTTTTCGAAGAGTTTACAATGTAATTGGGTGGTAGGAAGAATGTACAGAGACAGTAGGAGGGCGTTCGGGTAAGTGCGTCTGCAGGGGGCCAAGCTTTATGCATGAGGTGTATAGTATCAGCCACGGAGCTACTCATATGCTTCCTTAAGCAGGCGTGTTTTGAGGTGGGTGTTAATGGTGGATAGAGAGGGTGCTAGTCGGGTATTGAGGGGAAGGCATTCCAGAGGTGTGGGGCAGTCAGTGAGAAGGGTTTAATTTTGAATTGCTACAGTCCGACACCGGGGTCCACCCTGGTTTGGGTAATGCTACTTTCTGAAATGTGTCTGTGATCCTCCTTGTCCGACTCTAAGGGAGTTCACATCATATGGGCTATCTGTATACCCATCATTGCTGAGTCTTTCATACCTGGTCAGGGTGCTGGGTAGGTGCGGGCAGGCTGGGTGACGGAACAAAAAGATGGGCACCAGGAATGTTTATAGCACACTCAAGAGAAGTATCCACATTCGTTGATAATGTTCGAAATACAACATAGACCACATCAGTCTGGTGGCAAATAATAAGGTTGCTCCGTGTTTCTTCCCCTTGGAGCTCTCACTCCTTCGCTAGGGAGGTTCGTAGGCTTGTTTACATTAATAATGGTTAGCTTGGCAATGTCGTGGATAACGTCTATAATGCCCTACTTCAAGTGGACCCATGTTGGGGGATACACACTAATCTCAGGGTCCCTTATCCCATTACTGTTTACGGCATTCTTCATCCACCCATATTGGATCGGGAGTTTACTAAGGACTTGCCAGTGAGGCCGATCCAATTATGCTCTGGAGCTTCTTCTGTGAGAACTCAGCTGCTGAGCACACGCTCACTCCTCTTCCTGCATGAGACCAATCTTAGGCCATTACTATGAGCACTAATTAAATAGGGCGCGTTCCGTAACTAAAAACAATAAACAATCACAGGACACTCTTAAAACACATAACAATACACTTATTAAACATTTTTACAAGACTCACAGTGAGGCTCTATCCAACTGCCACTCTCAGGGAACTTGGTTCTAGAACATCCAGGACAGCTATATACCCTCCCATCTCATGATGATATCACTGGTCACGAGACATGCAGATGAGTGGCTATCCCATTCTTTATAGTCATCCTGCATCTCATGAAGGGTAGGGGATTAATCCACATTTAACCTATTAAAGCTGTTAACCCCGTGCGTTACTTAGTAGTCCCCAGAAGGGGGCTACATGTCTATTTTAGCTGCCAGCCAATCAGTAAAGGTGACTAATAGTATCACCATCTTCTTGGGAAAGGGAAATTTTCGGGGGCAATACAAGGGGCTTTCAAAAGAACTATTCATCCCACGGGCAGTACAAAGGACTCAGGGCCAGCAACAAAGGAAAGGGTTCTTTACAGTAAGGGCAGTTAAAATGTGGAATTCATTACCCATGGAGACTGTGATGGCAGATACAATAGATTTGTTCAAAAAAAGGTTGGACATCTTTTTAGATGGGAAAGGTATACAGGGATATACCAAATGAGTATACATGGGAAGGATGTTGATCCAGGGATTAATCCGATTGCCAAGTCTTGGAGTCAGGAAGGAATTAATTTTTCCCCTTAATGGGGTTTTTTGTTTGCCTTCCTCTGGATCAATAAGTAAGTATAGATATAGAATAAAGTATCTGTTGTCTAAATTTAGCATAGGTTGAACTTGATGGACCTACATCTTTTTTCAACCTCATCATCATCTACTATGTAAATGCCTCTTCTTAAACAAATACAATGACTTCTGAACTGTGAAGTCTCTCGGTATAAGATCACCGCAGTCCTCCCTTAAAAACATCATGCTAGGATAAGCATTGCGATACGCATTGCGCCCTAGTGCGGGTCGGATTGCCAGTGCTTTCTTTTTCTTAACGCCACCTTTGGTCTTTAGCATTGGACTACCAACGACATCCACAATAATGACCACTACCTTGACTTGACCGTCACTAGATACTCTTCCCTCTCTGCTTTCTCTATCTTCCCCTTTTCCACTCCCCAATGACCATTTAATCTCGGGTTCCATCTCTCACTACTCTCCCGCTATAACTCCTATACCACTCGCTACACTCGAGACCTGAAATCCTATGACCTTGCAGCTGTCTAATCCAACTTGAGTTCTAAACTTTCTTCTCTCTCCTGCTCTTCTGATCCTAACTGATGTCCCTCTAACCCCAGACCTTATCTTATCAGGCACACATGCTTTCCTGAGCCCGAGATTCATTGATTTGAGCATCTGGAGGAAATCTCATACTGTTGCAGATTTTAGGCACTAAAAAAATATTTCTATCCTGCTTCAACGCTGCTCTTATTTTGTTTAAAGAAAGACACTTTTCCATGCTCATCAAGAGCGACAATAATAACTTAGCCAGAACATACACTGTATGTTACATCGTTTTAGGTGATAAGGTTGAAAACCTATGCTAAATTTAGACAACAGATACTTTATCCTATATCTAAACTTCCTTATTGATCCAGAGGAAGGCAAAGAAAACCACCCAGGTGTCATATCATCCAATGATATCTCATAAGGGGAAAAATAATTTACTTTCTGACTCCAAGAACTGGATTACTCTCTGAATCAACATCCTTCCCATGTTTACTTATTTAGTATATCCGTGTATATGCCTATGTCATCTATTATTTGTCTTTGAGGTTGAACTTGATGGACGTACGTCTTTTTTCAACCTCATCTACTACGTAACTATGTAACTATGACACACTGTGCTGACTTCCACCTTCAACATATTTATCATCCTCAACTACCACTCAAGAATGTACTAATTACTTCAAATCCAAGGTGCATTGTCCATGCCCTCCTACCCATCTGCATATCTTCCTCTTCTATTCCTCTCCTGACAAACTTCCCTTCTCCATGCTTGACTACTTATCACCTGTTAGAGGGGTGAAAGTGTTTGACTTGCTTCTCTTCTCTATCACATGTCCTCTTGATCCTATTCCCTTATATTTCATCAAACCCTCAGACCTACTCTGGTCAGCACAATCACTCAAACCTTCAACATCTCCCTTGACTTGAAATAATTTCCCTCCTTCAAATATACCATACTGATATAGCAAGACTCACTGTTACTGGCGCCGCAGTGGAAGAAGCAAATGACTGCGGTGATGAAGACAGTATCTGCCGCGATCGCCCTGCGGGGGGGAAACAGACATCCAAATAGGACCCCCGGCAGCGTCAAAACTCAGGTGGCAGTGGCACCAGAGACAAGAAGGTTAGCTACAGTACATCTGGAAGTCACACCCATTCTCAAGAACATCACCCTTGACCCTGATTTCCTCTTACGCTCTTGCCGTATCTCTCTGTTGTCCTTCACCATGGGGCCCAAGTATCAACTAAAAATGTGTTTCACGCCGCAGGGATGTTTCACAATGGGTCATTTGGTCGTAACGACGTCTCCTCTGGCGTTCGTCCACAGACGGACCCGCCGCTTGGTACTGAGCAACCACATAAGGTAAGTTTTAGGGGTTTTAGTACTTAGGGTAGGGCGTTAACTTACTGGGTTTTAGGGTAAGGCGTTAAGTTTTCAGGGTAGGAGTTAGTGTTAGTATTAGGGGGTTAACATTAGGGGGTTAAGGGAACGGGTTAAGATTGCCTTAGTAGTGAAGCGGCTGATTGTCCCAGCGGTGACGTGAGCTTAGTGCATAGCCCCCAATGAGTCAGATGTATAAAGTGTTCATACATACAATGCACATCTTGTGTTTAAGTTACGTTTGTGCTGCGTTGTGGAAGCATGTGATCTCCGTACATACGGCCCGGTACCTTATGCCATTCTGTGAAATCAATCGGATCGGAAAAGAGACGGACAACCAAATGAGGAGGCATGTTACCCTAGCACACATTTCAAAGACACTTTGGCCCCTTAGCATTCCTCAGTCACCAGGCCAGGTATTCCAGATTGCCAAACCATGTGCCATTACGATCGGTGTATTGTACGTGTCATTGATGTATCACTGTGCTATCCAGGATTCGGAGGGGTCTGCAAAGCTGGCCTGATTTGCGCCTCTCACACACCCCTGAAGAACGTGCATTTGTGTCCCTTCCATAGCAGAAATACTGCAAGTGACTAAAGCAATCTGTTAAGATGGAAATAACTAGAGAAGCTGAAAAGCCAAACCAGATCCAATAAAAAACACACAGGCTGGGGGCGTGGGAGACTTTGGCAACATTACATGTGGGAACTATGCACACAGATTTCTTAATGCAAAAATCACTGTTTTATAGCTCAACTGTGCAGTTTTCAAAATAATTTCCCTGTCACAATCTTTGTTAACCCCTCCGTTGCCAGAAGGCCATGCGGAGCATTGTGACAGCGGACCTGCATTGCGATGGTGCTGAATTTAGCAGGCCTGTGCTGTTTCGGGGTGTTCTCACGGCTGAACATGGTACAGGAGGAAGCAGAGAGGCGCAAGAACAAGGCGACATTATCTGAAGTACCTTTTTATTTCAGAATTATTTCTAAAACTTATTACAATAGGATATTGCAACTGAGCTTTCCTGGCTGTAACTGGCCTTCCCTCATCTTCAGGGACACGGACACTTTATTTGCCTATCAGGGACCCTTTATATAAAGAGGAGATACAGCAACAATTCAGCAGGTACCACCCAGTACCAGGGAAACTGGACATGACATGGTTTAAGCTTGGGGTAGGAATGGTGTTGCGTCTCTGGAAGCTTAGAAGGGGGTCCAGCATTTTAAAATCCACCTTATCCTTTCACCTCCGCTTAGAAAAATCTTGAGGACCCCTTCTGAACTTGCCCCCACATCATGTTGGTAATTCCATGGGATCCTGCCTCAGTCACATTAGCCCTACATGATAAGCTGGTTTCTGATACACAACAAACTATGACTATAGCTGCGATATCACCAGTACAATGGCGTGCCATCTAGAGTTATCCCCCAATACGCCATAAACGCTGCCACTGTATTATCACTGGCCTTGCCTGAAGACATCGTTAGTCCCAAGTACACCTTGGCATTTAGCGCCTCCCTGCTGGGTGCGGCAAAAAGGACACATCTGTCATTGGGTAAATGGGTAACACCTGTTTGGCACCTCATGGAAGAGTGGCGTGGGAGACCAGTTTGGGCCGTCTGCAGGCAATCGAGGGGATTCAGAGAGTGAGAGGGATCAGGGAGACTGACCCCAGAATCGGGAGTGTTCCTCCTATATCGGGAAGGTTGACACACGTGGATAATAGTCTTGATGTCTTGGTTCTCTATTGGCCGCTGGAGCAAGTATTCTTGCCCAATGATTATAAGTCTAGACATCTCAGGAACCGATTCAGGTAATGCAGATATAGCTGGCGTTATTGCACCCGTTGGAGAGTGCCAACATGTGCAGCAGTGCGGTATCCCCTCCTGTCCAACTGCAACTCAACAGCGGGAGTAATTAAGCCGGATAGATCTGTGCAAGAAAAGGAAACTCAGGAACACTGTGCTTTAATAGGACGTGTGTTTTATTGCAGTGGGTTCTGGTACGTTTTCTGTTTGCAGTTAAGTTTTTGGGGCATAGCCTTAACTACAGTATAATACAGATTGTACGCTATCAAACACACAAAGAATGTTCCAGAATGTTACATGCTTAAGCACTATAACCCCCATACATATGTTTATGTGTGGCAGAGGATTAAGGTCTATATTCACTAAGTGCCTGTAAATCGGGACAAATAACGTGGCATTACATAAAACCTGAACGGCTGTTATTTCCCCTGATTTCATGCCTTATTCATGAAGCTAATTACATACCCAGTAAAGCAGCCACACTCGGGCTCGTTAGTCCAGGCTTAATGTCCCGTTATTTCAGGATAACTTCCTGGATATCTCCCAATAATGTAACCTTACTAAAGTCTTACTAAAGTCTTGGCATTATTCCTACCCATTGAAATAGACTTGGAGGAGGGGGGGGGGGAAGGGGGGAATACCCAGAGCAGATGATACAAGTTCATTAAGGGAACTTTTATCAACTTTTTACATATTAACCCTGTTGATGCCGGATGGACAACCCATGGGTAGCTGGCTGCAAAAGGCCATTTTCTACAGTGCGATTCTTCTTTACCCCACAGAAAGTTCCATTCAACCCAATGGGGCTTTCCGTGCACTGGTGCGGGATCTGTGGTATCGTACTTTATAGAATAAGGCAAAGACGTGCTACAAATTAGTTACTATATTCCGAACCTACCTACACCCCTAAACCCCTGCATACTGGACAGTACCCCCCTCCAGTCCATACTGCAGTGTGCATGTACTTCTCTCTGTGCTGGAAAGTACCCCCCTCCAGCACAATACTGCAGTGTGCATGTACTTCTCTCTGTGCTGAAAAGTGCCCCCCCTCCAGCACCATACTGCAGTGTGCATGTACTTCTCTCTGTGCTGGAAAGTACCCCCCCCCCCCCCCCAGCACCATACTGCAGTGTGCATGTACTTCTCTATGTGCTGGAAAGTACCCCCCCCCCCCCCAGCACCATACTGCAGTGTGCATGTACTTCTCTCTGTGCTGGAAAGTACCCCCCCCCCCCAGCACCATACTGCAGTGTGCATGTACTTCTCTCTGTGCTGGGAAGTACCCCCCTCCAGCACCATACTGCAGTGTGCATGTACTTCTCTCTGTGCTGGGAACTACCCCCCTCTAGCACCATACTGCAGTGTGCATGTACTTCTCTCTGTGCAGGGAAGTACCCCCCTCCAGCACCATACTGCAGTGTGCATGTACTTCTCTCCATGCTGGGAAGTACCCCCCTCCAGCACCATACTGCAGTGTGCATGTACTTCTCTCCGTGCTGGAAAGTACCTCCCTCCAGCACCATACTGCAGTGTGCATGTACTTCTCTCTGTGCTGGAAAGTACCCCCCCCCCCCCCTCCAGCACCATACTGCAGTGTGCATGTACTTCTCTCTGTGCTGGAAAGTACCCCCCCCCCCCCCAGCACCATACTGCAGTGTGCATGTACTTCTCTCTGTGCTGGAAAGTACCCCCCCCCCCCCCAGCACCATACTGCAGTGTGCATGTACTTCTCTCTGTGCTGGAAAGTACCCCCCCCCCCCCCAGCACCATACTGCAGTGTGCATGTACTTCTCTCTGTGCTGGAAAGTACCCCCCCCCCCCCCCAGCACCATACTGCAGTGTGCATGTACTTCTCTCTGTGCTGGAAAGTACCCCCCCCCCAGCACCATACTGCAGTGTGCATGTACTTCTCTCTGTGCTGGAAAGTGCCCCACCTCCAGCACCATACTGCAGTGTGCATGTACTTCTCTCTGTTCTGGAAAGTACCCCCCCCCCCCCAGCACCATACTGCAGTGTGCATGTACTTCTCTCTGTGCTGGAAAGTACCCCCCCCCCCCCAGCACCATACTGCAGTGTGCATGTACTTCTCTCTGTGCTGGAAAGTACCCCCCCCCCCCCCCCCAGCACCATACTGCAGTGTGCATGTACTTCTCTCTGTGCTGGAAAGTACCCCCCCCCCCCCCCAGCACCATACTGCAGTGTGCATGTACTTCTCTCTGTGCTGGAAAGTACCCCCCCACCCCCAGCACCATACTGCAGTGTGCATGTACTTCTCTCTGTGCTGGAAAGTACCCCCCCCCCCCCCCCAGCACCATACTGCAGTGTGCATGTACTTCTCTCTGTGCTGGAAAGTACCCCCCCCCCCCCAGCACCATACTGCAGTGTGCATGTACTTCTCTCTTTGCTGGAAAGTACCCCCCCCCCCCAGCACCATACTGCAGTGTGCATGTACTTCTCTCTGTGCTGGAACGTACCCCCCCCAGCACCATACTGCAGTGTGCATGTACTTCTCTCTGTGCTGGAAAGTACCCCCCCCCCCCCCAGCACCATACTGCAGTGTGCATGTACTTCTCTCTGTGCTGGAAAGTACCCCCCCCAGCACCATACTGCAGTGTGCATGTACTTCTCTCTGTGCTGGAAAGTACCCACCTCCAACACCATACTGCAGTGTCATGTACTTCTCTCTGTGCCGGAAAGTACCCCCCTCCAGCACCATACTGCAGTGTGCATGTACTTCTCTCTGTGCTGGGAAGTACCCCCCTCCAGCACCATACTGCAGTGTGCATGTACTTCTCTCTGTGCTGGGAAGTACCCCCTCCAGCACCATACTGCAGTGTGCATGTACTTCTCTCTGTGCTGGAAAGTACCCCCCCCCCCCCCCCCAAGCACCATACTGCAGTGTGCATGTACTTCTCTCTGTGCTGGAAAGTAACCCCCCCCCCCCCCCCAGCACCATACTGCAGTGTGCATGTACTTCTCTCTGTGCTGGAAAGTACCCCCCTCCAACACCATACTGCAGTGTGCATGTACTTCTCTCTGTGCCGGAAAGTACCCCCCTCTAGCACCATACTGCAGTGTGCATTTACTACTCTCTGTGCTGGAAAGTACCCCCACCCCCCCCAGCACCATACTGCAGTGTGCATGTACTTCTCTCTGTGCTGGAAAGTACCCCCCTCCAGCACCATACTGCAGTGTGCATGTACTTCTCTCTGTGCTGGGAAGTACCCCCTCCAGCACCATACTGCAGTGTGCATGTACTTCTCTCTGTGCTGGGAAGTACCCCCCTCCAGCACCATACTGCAGTGTGCATGTACTTCTCTCTGTGCTGGGAAGTACCCCCTCCAGCACCATACTGCAGTGTGCATGTACTTCTCTCTGTGCTGGAAAGTACCCCCCCCCCCCCAGCACCATACTGCAGTGTGCATGTACTTCTCTCTGTGCTGGAAAGTACCCCCCCCCCCCAGCACCATACTGCAGTGTGCATGTACTTCTCTCTGTGCTGGAAAGTACCCCCCTCCAGCACCATGCTGCAGTGTGCATGTACTTCTCTCCGTGCTGGAAAGTACCCCCCTCCAGCACCATACTGCAGTGTGCATGTACTTCTCTCTGTGCTGGAAAGTACCCCCCTCCAGCACCATACTGCAGTGTGCATGTACTTCTCTATGTGCTGGAAAGTACCCCCCTCCAGCACCATACTGCAGTGTGCATGTACTTCTCTCCGTGCTGGGAAGTACCCCCCTCCAGCACCATACTGCAGTGTGCATGTACTTCTCTCCGTGCTGATAAGTACCCGCCTCCAGCACCATACTGCAGTGTGCATGTACTTCTCTCTGTGCTGGAAAGTACCCCCCTCCAGCACCATACTGCAGTGTGCATGTACTTCTCTCTGTGCTGGAAAGTACCCCCCCTCCAGCACCATACTGCAGTGGGCATGTACTTCTCTCCGTGCTAGGAAGTGCCCCCCTCCAGCACCATACTGCAGTGTGCATGTACTTCTCTCTGTGCTGGGAAGTAACCCCCTCCAACACCATACTGCAGTGTGCATGTACTTCTCTCTGTGCTGGAATGTACCCCCCTCCAGCACCATACTGCAGTGTGCATGTACTTCTCTCCGTGCTGATAAGTACCCCCCTCCAGCACCATACTGCAGTGTGCATGTACTTCTCTCCGTGCTGGGAAGTACCCCCCTCCAGCACCATACTGCAGTGTGCATGTACTTCTCTCTGTGCTGGGAAGTACCCCCCTCCAGCACCATACTGCAGTGTGCATGTACTTCTCTCTGTGCTGGAAAGTACCTCCCTCCAGCACCATACTGCAGTGTGCATGTACTTCTCTCTGTGCTGGGAAGTACCCCCCTCCAGCACCATACTGCAGTGTGCATGTACTTCTCTCTGTGCTGGAAAGTACCCCCCTCCAGCACCATACTGCAATGTGCATGTACTTCTCTCCGTGCTGGAAAGTACCCCCCTCCAGCACAATACTGCAGTGTGCATGTACTTCTCTCTGTGCTGGAAAGTACCCCCCTCCAGCACCATACTGCAGTGTGCATGTACTTCTCTCTGTGCTGGAAAGTACCCCCCTCCAGCACCATACTGCAGTGTGCATGTACTTCTCTCTGTGCTGGAAAGTACCCCCCTCCAGCACAATACTGCAGTGTGCATGTACTTCTCTCCGTGCTGGAAAGTACCCCCCTCCAGCACCATACTGCAGTGTGCATGTACTTCTCTCCGTGCTGGAAAGTACCCCCCTCCAGCACCATACTGCAGTGTGCATGTACTTCTCTCTGTGCTGGAAAGTACCACACTCCAGCACCATACTGCATTGTGCATGTACTTCTCTCTGTGCTGGAAAGTACCCCCCCCCCCCACCCCGCTGGCACCATACTGCAGTGTGCATGTACTTCTCTCCGTGCTGGAAAGTACCCCCCTCCAGCACCATACTGCAGTGTGCATGTACTTCTCTCTGTGCTGGAAAGTACCCCCCTCCAGCACCATACTGCAGTGTGCATGTACTTCTCTCTGTGCTGGAAAGTACCCCCCTCCAGCACCATACTGCAGTGTGCATGTACTTCTCTCTGTGCAGGAAAGTACCCCCCTCCAGCACCATACTGCAGTGTGCATGTACTTCTCTCTGTGCAGGGAAGTACCCCCCTCCAGCACCATACTGCAGTGTGCATGTACTTCTCTCTGTGCAGGAAAGTACCCCCCCTCCAGCACCATACTGCAGTGTGCATGTACTTCTGTCTGTGCAGGAAAGTACCCCCCTCCAGCACCATACTGCAGTGTGCATGTACTTCTCTCTGTGCAGGAAAGTACCCCCCTCCAGCACCATACTGCAGTGTGCATGTACTTCTCTCCGTGCTGGAAAGTACCCCTCCCCAGCACCATACTGCAGTGTGCATGTACTTCTCTCTGTGCTGGAAAGTACCCCCCCCCCCAGCACCATACTGCAGTGTGCATGTACTTCTCTCTGTGCTGGAAAGTACCCCCCCCCCCCAGCACCATACTGCAGTGTGCATGTACTTCTCTCTGTACTGGAAAGTCCCCCCCCCCCCCCAGCACCATACTGCAGTGTGCATGTACTTCTCTCTGTGCTGGAAAGTACCCCCCCCCCCCCAGCACCATACTGCAGTGTGCATGTACTTCTCTCTGTGCTGGAAAGTACCCCCCCCCCCCAGCACCATACTGCAGTGTGCATGTACTTCTCTCTGTGCTGGAAAGTACCCCCCCCCCCAGCACAATACTGCAGTGTGCATGTACTTCTCTCTGTGCTGGAAAGTACCCCCCTCCAGCACCATACTGCAGTGTGCATGTACTTCTCTCTGTGCAGGAAAGTACCCCCCTCCAGCACCATACTGCAGTGTGCATGTACTTCTCTCCGTGCTGGAAAGTACCCCTCCCCAGCACCATACTGCAGTGTGCATGTACTTCTCTCTGTGCTGGAAAGTACCCCCCCCCCCCCCCAGCACCATACTGCAGTGTGCATGTACTTCTCTCTGTGCTGGAAAGTCCCCCCCCCCCCCCCCAGCACCATACTGCAGTGTGCATGTACTTCTCTCTGTGCTGGAAAGTACCCCCCCCCCCAGCACCATACTGCAGTGTGCATGTACTTCTCTCTGTGCTGGAAAGTACCCCCCCCCCCCCCAGCACCATACTGCAGTGTGCATGTACTTCTCTCTGTGCTGGAAAGTACCCCCCTCCAACACCATACTGCAGTGTCATGTACTTCTCTCTGTGCTGGAAAGTACCCCCCTCCAGCACCATACTGCAGTGTGCATGTACTTCTCTCTGTGCTGGAAAGTACCCCCCCCCCCCCCCCAGCACCATACTGCAGTGTGCATGTACTTCTCTCTGTGCTGGAAAGTACCCCCCCCCCCCCCAGCACCATACTGCAGTGTGCATGTACTTCTCTCTGTGCTGGAAAGTACCCCCCTCCAACACCATACTGCAGTGTCATGTACTTCTCTCTGTGCCGGAAAGTACCCCCCTCCAGCACCATACTGCAGTGTGCATGTACTTCTCTCTGTGCAGGAAAGTACCCCCCTCCAGCACCATACTGCAGTGTGCATGTACTTCTCTCTGTGCAGGAAAGTACCCCCCCTCCAGCACCATACTGCAGTGTGCATGTACTTCTCTCTGTGCTGGAAAGTACCCCCCTCCAGCACCATACTGCAGTGTCATGTACTTCCCTCTGTGCTGGAAAGTACCCCCCCCCCCCCAGCACCATACTGCAGTGTGCATGTACTTCTCTCTGTGCTGGAAAGTACCCCCCCCCCCCCCCAGCACCATACTGCAGTGTGCATGTACTTCTCTCTGTGCTGGAAAGTACCCCCCCCCCCCAGCACCATACTGCAGTGTGCATGTACTTCTCTCTGTGCTGGAAAGTACCCCCCTCCAACACCATACTGCAGTGTCATGTACTTCTCTCTGTGCCGGAAAGTACCCCCCTCCAGCACCATACTGCAGTGTGCATGTACTTCTCTCTGTGCAGGAAAGTACCCCCCTCCAGCACCATACTGCAGTGTGCATGTACTTCTCTCTGTGCAGGAAAGTACCCCCCTCCAGCACCATACTGCAGTGTGCATGTACTTCTCTCCGTGCTGGAAAGTACCCCCCTCCAGCACCATACTGCAGTGTCATGTACTTCCCTCTGTGCCGGAAAGTACCCCCCTCCAGCACCATACTGCAGTGTGCATGTACTTCTCTCTGTGCTGGGAAGTACCCCCCTCCAGCACCATACTGCAGTGTGCATGTACTTCTCTCTGTGCTGGGAAGTACCCCCTCCAGCACCATACTGCAGTGTGCATGTACTTCTCTCTGTGCTGGAAAGTACCCCCCCCCCCCCCCCAGCACCATACTGCAGTGTGCATGTACTTCTCTCTGTGCTGGAAAGTACACCCCCCCCCAGCACCATACTGCAGTGTGCATGTACTTCTCTCTGTGCTGGAAAGTACCCCCCCCCCCCCCCAGCACCATACTGCAGTGTGCATGTACTTCTCTCTGTGCTGGAAAGTACCCCCCTCCAACACCATACTGCAGTGTGCATGTACTTCTCTCTGTGCCGGAAAGTATCCCCCTCCAGCACCATACTGCAGTGTGCATGTACTTCTCTCTGTGCTGGGAAGTACCCCCACCCCCCCCCCCAGCACCATACTGCAGTGTGCATGTACTTCTCTCTGTGCTGGAAAGTACCCCCCTCCAGCACCATACTGCAGTGTGCATGTACTTCTCTCTGTGCTGGGAAGTACCCCCTCCAGCACCATACTGCAGTGTGCATGTACTTCTCTCTGTGCTGGGAAGTACCCCCCTCCAGCACCATACTGCAGTGTGCATGTACTTCTCTCTGTGCTGGGAAGTACCCCCTCCAGCACCATACTGCAGTGTGCATGTACTTCTCTCTGTGCTGGGAAGTACCCCCTCCAGCACCATACTGCAGTGTGCATGTACTTCTCTCTGTGCTGGAAAGTACCCCCCCCCCCCCCCCAGCACCATACTGCAGTGTGCATGTACTTCTCTCTGTGCTGGAAAGTACCCCCCCCCCAGCACCATACTGCAGTGTGCATGTACTTCTCTCTGTGCTGGAAAGTACCCCCCCTCCAGCACCATACTGCAGTGTGCATGTACTTCTCTCCGTGCTGGAAAGTACCCCCCTCCAGCACCATACTGCAGTGTGCATGTACTTCTCTCTGTGCTGGAAAGTACCCCCCTCCAGCACCATGCTGCAGTGTGCATGTACCTCTCTCCGTGCTGGGAAGTACCCCCCTCCAGCACCATACTGCAGTGTGCATGTACTTCTCTCTGTGCTGGAAAGTACCCCCCTCCAGCACCATACTGCAGTGTGCATGTACTTCTCTATGTGCTGGAAAGTACCCCCCTCCAGCACCATACTGCAGTGTGCATGTACTTCTCTCCGTGCTGGGAAGTACCCCCCTCCAGCACCATACTGCAGTGTGCATGTACTTCTCTCCGTGCTGATAAGTACCCGCCTCCAGCACCATACTGCAGTGTGCATGTACTTCTCTCTGTGCTGGAAAGTACCCCCCTCCAGCACCATACTGCAGTGTGCATGTACTTCTCTCTGTGCTGGAAAGTACCCCCCTCCAGCACCATACTGCAGTGGGCATGTACTTCTCTCCGTGCTGGGAAGTACCTCCCTCCAGCACCATACTGCAGTGTGCATGTACTTCTCTCCGTGCTAGGAAGTGCCCCCCTCCAGCACCATACTGCAGTGTGCATGTACTTCTCTCTGTGCTGGGAAGTAACCCCCTCCAGCACCATACTGCAGTGTGCATGTACTTCTCTCTGTGCTGGAAAGTACCCCCCTCCAGCACCATACTGCAGTGTGCATGTACTTCTCTCCGTGCTGATAAGTACCCCCCTCCAGCACCATACTGCAGTGTGCATGTACTTCTCTCCGTGCTGGGAAGTACCCCCCTCCAGCACCATACTGCAGTGTGCATGTACTTCTCTCTGTGCTGGGAAGTACCCACCTCCAGCACCATACTGCAGTGTGCATGTACTTCTCTCTGTGCTGGAAAGTACCTCCCTCCAGCACCATACTGCAGTGTGCATGTACTTCTCTCTGTGCTGGGAAGTACCCCCCTCCAGCACCATACTGCAGTGTGCATGTACTTCTCTCTGTGCTGGAAAGTACCCCCCTCCAGCACCATACTGCAGTGTGCATGTACTTCTCTCCATGCTGATAAGTACCCCCCTCCAGCACCATACTGCTGTGTGCATGTACTTCTCTCCGTGCTGGAAAGTACCCCCCCCAGCACCATACTGCAGTGTGCATGTACTTTTCTCTGTGCTGGAAAGTACCCCCCTCCAGCACCATACTGCAGTGTGCATGTACTTCTCTCTGTGCTGGAAAGTACCCCCCTCCAGCACCATACTGCAGTGTGCATGTACTTCTCTCTGTGCAGGAAAGTACTCCCCCCTCCCCCCCCCAGCACCATACTGCAGAGTGCATGTACTTCTCTCTGTGCTGGGAAGTACCCCCCCTCCAGCACCATACTGCAGTGTGCATGTACTTCTCTCTGTGCTGGAAAGTACCCCCCCCCCCCCAGCACCATACTGCAGTGTGCATGTACTTCTCTCTGTGCTGGAAAGTACCCCCCCCCCCCCAGCACCATACTGCAGTGTGCATGTACTTCTCTCTGTGCTGGAAAGTACCCCCCCCCCCCCAGCACCATACTGCAGTGTGCATGTACTTCTCTCTGTGCTGGAAAGTACTCCCCTCCAACACCATACTGCAGTGTGCATGTACTTCTCTCTGTGCCGGAAAGTATCCCCCTCCAGCACCATACTGCAGTGTGCATGTACTTCTCTCTGTGCTGGGAAGTACCCCCACCCCCCCCCCAGCACCATACTGCAGTGTGCATGTACTTCTCTCTGTGCTGGAAAGTACCCCCCCTCCAGCACCATACTGCAGTGTGCATGTACTTCTCTCTGTGCTGGGAAGTACCCCCTCCAGCACCATACTGCAGTGTGCATGTACTTCTCTCTGTGCTGGGAAGTACCCCCCTCCAGCACCATACTGCAGTGTGCATGTACTTCTCTCTGTGCTGGGAAGTACCCCCTCCAGCACCATACTGCAGTGTGCATGTACTTCTCTCTGTGCTGGAAAGTACCCCCCTCCAGCACCATACTGCAGTGTGCATGTACTTCTCTCTGTGCTGGGAAGTACCCCCCTCCAGCACCATACTGCAGTGTGCATGTACTTCTCTCTGTGCTGGGAAGTACCCCCCTCCAGCACCATACTGCAGTGTGCATGTACTTCTCTCTGTGCTGGGAAGTACCCCCCTCCAGCACCATACTGCAGTGTGCATGTACTTCTCTCTGTGCTGGAAAGTACCCCCCCCCCCCCCCAGCACCATACTGCAGTGTGCATGTACTTCTCTCTGTGCTGGAAAGTACCCCCCCCCCCCCAGCACCATACTGCAGTGTGCATGTACTTCTCTCTGTGCTGGAAAGTACCCCCCTCCAGCACCATACTGCAGTGTGCATGTACTTCTCTCCGTGCTGGAAAGTACCCCCCTCCAGCACCATACTGCAGTGTGCATGTACTTCTCTCCGTGCTGGGAAGTACCCCCCTCCAGCACCATACTGCAGTGTGCATGTACTTCTCTCTGTGCTGGAAAGTACCCCCCTCCAGCACCATACTGCAGTGTGCATGTACTTCTCTATGTGCTGGAAATTACCCCCCTCCAGCACCATACTGCAGTGTGCATGTACTTCTCTCCGTGCTGGGAAGTACCCCCCTCCAGCACCATACTGCAGTGTGCATGTACTTCTCTCCGTGCTGATAAGTACCCGCCTCCAGCACCATACTGCAGTGTGCATGTACTTCTCTCTGTGCTGGAAAGTACCCCCCTCCAGCACCATACTGCAGTGTGCATGTACTTCTCTCTGTGCTGGAAAGTACCCCCCTCCAGCACCATACTGCAGTGTGCATG
The DNA here is from genome assembly GCF_040206685.1 of Ascaphus truei. Lineage (NCBI taxonomy): Eukaryota > Metazoa > Chordata > Amphibia > Anura > Ascaphidae > Ascaphus > Ascaphus truei. The sequence continues at coordinate 544,267,632 of NC_134483.1, forward strand.
TACTTCTCTCCGTGCTGATAAGTACCCCCCTCCAGCACCATACTGCAGTGTGCATGTACTTCTCTCCGTGCTGGGAAGTACCCCCCTCCAGCACCATACTGCAGTGTGCATGTACTTCTCTCTGTGCTGGGAAGTACCCCCCTCCAGCACCATACTGCAGTGTGCATGTACTTCTCTCTGTGCTGGAAAGTACCTCCCTCCAGCACCATACTGCAGTGTGCATGTACTTCTCTCTGTGCTGGGAAGTACCCCCCTCCAGCACCATACTGCAGTGTGCATGTACTTCTCTCTGTGCTGGAAAGTACCCCCCTCCAGCACCATACTGCAGTGTGCATGTACTTCTCTCCATGCTGATAAGTACCCCCCTCCAGCACCATACTGCTGTGTGCATGTACTTCTCTCCGTGCTGGAAAGTACCCCCCCCCCCCAGCACCATACTGCAGTGTGCATGTACTTTTCTCTGTGCTGGAAAGTACCCCCCTCCAGCACCATACTGCAGTGTGCATGTACTTCTCTCTGTGCTGGAAAGTACCCCCCTCCAGCACCATACTGCAGTGTGCATGTACTTCTCTCTGTGCAGGAAAGTACTCCCCCCTCCCCCCCCCAGCACCATACTGCAGAGTGCATGTACTTCTCTCTGTGCTGGGAAGTACCCCCCCTCCAGCACCATACTGCAGTGTGCATGTACTTCTCTCTGTGCTGGAAAGTACCCCCCCCCCCCCCCCAGCACCATACTGCAGTGTGCATGTACTTCTCTCTGTGCTGGAAAGTACCCCCCCCCCCCCAGCACCATACTGCAGTGTGCATGTACTTCTCTCTGTGCTGGAAAGTACCCCCCCCCCCCCCCAGCACCATACTGCAGTGTGCATGTACTTCTCTCTGTGCTGGAAAGTACCCCCCTCCAACACCATACTGCAGTGTGCATGTACTTCTCTCTGTGCCGGAAAGTATCCCCCTCCAGCACCATACTGCAGTGTGCATGTACTTCTCTCTGTGCTGGGAAGTACCCCCACCCCCCACCCAGCACCATACTGCAGTGTGCATGTACTTCTCTCTGTGCTGGAAAGTACCCCCTCCAGCACCATACTGCAGTGTGCATGTACTTCTCTCTGTGCTGGGAAGTACCCCCTCCAGCACCATACTGCAGTGTGCATGTACTTCTCTCTGTGCTGGGAAGTACCCCCCTCCAGCACCATACTGCAGTGTGCATGTACTTCTCTCTGTGCTGGGAAGTACCCCCTCCAGCACCATACTGCAGTGTGCATGTACTTCTCTCTGTGCTGGAAAGTACCCCCTCCAGCACCATACTGCAGTGTGCATGTACTTCTCTCTGTGCTGGGAAGTACCCCCTCCAGCACCATACTGCAGTGTGCATGTACTTCTCTCTGTGCTGGAAAGTACCCCCCCCCCCCAGCACCATACTGCAGTGTGCATGTACTTCTCTCTGTGCTGGAAAGTACTCCCCCCCCCCCAGCACCATACTGCAGTGTGCATGTACTTCTCTCTGTGCTGGAAAGTACCCCCCTCCAGCACCATACTGCAGTGTGCATGTACTTCTCTCCGTGCTGGAAAGTACCCCCCTCCAGCACCATACTGCAGTGTGCATGTACTTCTCTCTGTGCTGGAAAGTACCCCCCTCCAGCACCATGCTGCAGTGTGCATGTACCTCTCTCCGTGCTGGGAAGTACCCCCCTCCAGCACCATACTGCAGTGTGCATGTACTTCTCTCTGTGCTGGAAAGTACCCCCCTCCAGCACCATACTGCAGTGTGCATGTACTTCTCTATGTGCTGGAAAGTACCCCCCTCCAGCACCATACTGCAGTGTGCATGTACTTCTCTCTGTGCAGGAAAGTACCCCCCTCCAGCACCATACTGCAGTGTGCATGTACTTCTCTCCGTGCTGATAAGTACCCGCCTCCAGCACCATACTGCAGTGTGCATGTACTTCTCTCTGTGCTGGAAAGTACCCCCCTCCAGCACCATACTGCAGTGTGCATGTACTTCTCTCTGTGCTGGAAAGTACCCCCCTCCAGCACCATACTGCAGTGGGCATGTACTTCTCTCCGTGCTGGGAAGTACCTCCCTCCAGCACCATACTGCAGTGTGCATGTACTTCTCTCCGTGCTAGGAAGTGCCCCCCTCCAGCACCATACTGCAGTGTGCATGTACTTCTCTCTGTGCTGGGAAGTAACCCCCTCCAGCACCATACTGCAGTGTGCATGTACTTCTCTCTGTGCTGGAAAGTACCCCCCTCCAGCACCATACTGCAGTGTGCATGTACTTCTCTCCGTGCTGATAAGTACCCCCCTCCAGCACCATACTGCAGTGTGCATGTACTTCTCTCCGTGCTGGGAAGTACCCCCCTCCAGCACCATACTGCAGTGTGCATGTACTTCTCTCTGTGCTGGGAAGTACCCCCCCTCCAGCACCATACTGCAGTGTGCATGTACTTCTCTCTGTGCTGGAAAGTACCTCCCTCCAGCACCATACTGCAGTGTGCATGTACTTCTCTCTGTGCTGGGAAGTACCCCCCTCCAGCACCATACTGCAGTGTGCATGTATTTCTCTCTGTGCTGGAAAGTACCCCCCTCCAGCACCATACTGCAGTGTGCATGTACTTCTCTCCATGCTGATAAGTACCCCCCTCCAGCACCATACTGCTGTGTGCATGTACTTCTCTCCGTGCTGGAAAGTACCCCCCCCCCAGTACCATACTGCAGTGTGCATGTACTTCTCTCTGTGCTGGAAAGTACCCCCCTCCAGCACCATACTGCAGTGTGCATGTACTTCTCTCTGTGCTGGAAAGTACCCCCCTCCAGCACCATACTGCAGTGTGCATGTACTTCTCTCTGTGCAGGAAAGTACTCCCCCCTCCCCCCCCCAGCACCATACTGCAGTGTGCATGTACTTCTCTCTGTGCTGGGAAGTACCCCCCCTCCAGCACCATACTGCAGTATGCATGTACTTCTCTCTGTGCTGGAAAGTACCCCCCATCACCATACTGCAGTGTGCATGTACTTCTCTCTGTGCTGGAAAGTACCCCCTCCAGCACCATACTGCAGTGTGCATGTACTTCTCTCTGTGCTGGAAAGTACCCCCCTCCAGCACCATACTGCAGTGTGCATGTACTTCTCTCTGTGCTGGAAAGTACCCCCCCCCCCCCAGCACCATACTGCAGTGTGCATGTACTTCTCTCTGTGCTGGAAAGTACCCCCCTCCAGCACCATACTGCAGTGTGCATGTACTTCTCTCTGTGCTGGAAAGTACCCCCTTCCAGCACCATACTGCAGTGTGCATGTACTTCTCTCTGTGCTGGAAAGTACCCCCCTCCAGCACAATACTGCAGTGTGCATGTACTTCTCTCTGTGCTGGAAAGTACCCCCCCTCCAGCACCATACTGCAGTGTGCATGTACTTCTCTCTGTGCTGGAAAGTACCCCCCTCCAGCACCATACTGCAGTGTGCATGTACTTCTCTCTGTGCTGGAAAGTACCCCCCTCCAGCACAATACTGCAGTGTGCATGTACTTCTCTCCGTGCTGGAAAGTACCCCCCCTCCAGCACCATACTGCAGTGTGCATGTACTTCTCTCCGTGCTGGAAAGTACCCCCCTCCAGCACCATACTGCAGTGTGCATGTACTTCTCTCTGTGCTGGAAAGTACCCCCCCCCCCCCAGCACCATAATGCAGTATGCATGTACTTCTCTCTGTGCTGGAAAGTACCCCAATCCAGCACCATACTGCAGTGTGCATGTACTTCTCTCTGTGCTGGAAAGTACCACACTCCAGCACCATACTGCATTGTGCATGTACTTCTCTCTGTGCTGGAAAGTACCCCCCCCCCCCGCTGGCACCATACTGCAGTGTGCATGTTCTTCTCTCCGTGCTGGAAAGTACCCCCCTCCAGCACCATACTGCAGTGTGCATGTACTTCTCTCTGTGCTGGAAAGTACCCCCCCCCCCCCAGCACCATAATGCAGTATGCATGTACTTCTCTCTGTGCTGGAAAGTACCCCAATCCAGCACCATACTGCAGTGTGCATGTACTTCTCTCTGTGCTGGAAAGTACCACACTCCAGCACCATACTGCATTGTGCATGTACTTCTCTCTGTGCTGGAAAGTACCCCCCCCCCCCCCCGCTGGCACCATACTGCAGTGTGCATGTACTTCTCTCCGTGCTGGAAAGTACCCCCCTCCAGCACCATACTGCAGTGTGCATGTACTTCTCTCTGTGCTGGAAAGTACCCCCCTCCAGCACCATACTGCAGTGTGCATGTACTTCTCTCTGTGCTGAAAAGTACCCCCCTCCAGCACCATACTGCAGTGTGCATGTACTTCTCTCTGTGCAGGAAAGTACCCCCCTCCAGCACCATACTGCAGTGTGCATGTACTTCTCTCTGTGCAGGGAAGTACCCCCCTCCAGCACCATACTGCAGTGTGCATGTACTTCTCTCTGTGCAGGAAAGTACCCCCCTCCAGCACCATACTGCAGTGTGCATGTACTTCTCTCTGTGCAGGAAAGTACCCCCCTCCAGCACCATACTGCAGTGTGCATGTACTTCTCTCTGTGCAGGAAAGTACCCCCCTCCAGCACCATACTGCAGTGTGCATGTATTTCTCTCTGTGCTGGAAAGTACCCCCCTCCAGCACCATACTGCAGTGTGCATGTACTTCTCTCCATGCTGATAAGTACCCCCCTCCAGCACCATACTGCTGTGTGCATGTACTTCTCTCCGTGCTGGAAAGTACCCCCCCCCCAGCACCATACTGCAGTGTGCATGTACTTCTCTCTGTGCTGGAAAGTACCCCCCTCCAGCACCATACTGCAGTGTGCATGTACTTCTCTCTGTGCTGGAAAGTACCCCCCTCCAGCACCATACTGCAGTGTGCATGTACTTCTCTCTGTGCAGGAAAGTACTCCCCCCTCCCCCCCCCAGCACCATACTGCAGTGTGCATGTACTTCTCTCTGTGCTGGGAAGTACCCCCCCTCCAGCACCATACTGCAGTATGCATGTACTTCTCTCTGTGCTGGAAAGTACCCCCATCACCATACTGCAGTGTGCATGTACTTCTCTCTGTGCTGGAAAGTACCCCCTCCAGCACCATACTGCAGTGTGCATGTACTTCTCTCTGTGCTGGAAAGTACCCCCCTCCAGCACCATACTGCAGTGTGCATGTACTTCTCTCCATGCTGGAAAGTACCTCCCTCCAGCACCATACTGCAGTGTGCATGTACTTCTCTCTGTGCTGGAAAGTACCCCCCTCCAGCACCATACTGCAGTGTGCATGTACTTCTCTCTGTGCTGGAAAGTACCCCCTTCCAGCACCATACTGCAGTGTGCATGTACTTCTCTCCGTGCTGGAAAGTACCCCCCTCCAGCACAATACTGCAGTGTGCATGTACTTCTCTCTGTGCTGGAAAGTACCCCCCTCCAGCACCATACTGCAGTGTGCATGTACTTCTCTCTGTGCTGGAAAGTACCCCCTCCAGCACCATACTGCAGTGTGCATGTACTTCTCTCTGTGCTGGAAAGTACCCCCCTCCAGCACAATACTGCAGTGTGCATGTACTTCTCTCCGTGCTGGAAAGTACCCCCCTCCAGCACCATACTGCAGTGTGCATGTACTTCTCTCCGTGCTGGAAAGTACCCCCCTCCAGCACCATACTGCAGTGTGCATGTACTTCTCTCTGTGCTGGAAAGTACCCCCCCCCCCCCCCCAGCACCATAATGCAGTATGCATGTACTTCTCTCTGTGCTGGAAAGTACCCCAATCCAGCACCATACTGCAGTGTGCATGTACTTCTCTCTGTGCTGGAAAGTACCCCCCTCCAGCACCATACTGCAGTGTGCATGTACTTCTCTCTGTGCTGGAAAGTACCCCCCTCCAGCACCATACTGCAGTGTGCATGTACTTCTCTCTGTGCAGGAAAGTACTCCCCCCTCCCCCCCCCAGCACCATACTGCAGTGTGCATGTACTTCTCTCTGTGCTGGGAAGTACCCCCCCTCCAGCACCATACTGCAGTATGCATGTACTTCTCTCTGTGCTGGAAAGTACCCCCATCACCATACTGCAGTGTGCATGTACTTCTCTCTGTGCTGGAAAGTACCCCCCTCCAGCACCATACTGCAGTGTGCATGTACTTCTCTCTGTGCTGGAAAGTACCCCCCTCCAGCACCATACTGCAGTGTGCATGTACTTCTCTCCATGCTGGAAAGTACCTCCCACCAGCACCATACTGCAGTGTGCATGTACTTCTCTCTGTGCTGGAAAGTACCCCCCTCCAGCACCATACTGCAGTGTGCATGTACTTCTCTCTGTGCTGGAAAGTACCCCCTTCCAGCACCATACTGCAGTGTGCATGTACTTCTCTCTGTGCTGGAAAGTACCCCCCTCCAGCACAATACTGCAGTGTGCATGTACTTCTCTCTGTGCTGGAAAGTACCCCCCTCCAGCACCATACTGCAGTGTGCATGTACTTCTCTCTGTGCTGGAAAGTACCCCCCTCCAGCACCATACTGCAGTGTGCATGTACTTCTCTCTGTGCTGGAAAGTACCCCCCTCCAGCACAATACTGCAGTGTGCATGTACTTCTCTCCGTGCTGGAAAGTACCCCCCTCCAGCACCATACTGCAGTGTGCATGTACTTCTCTCCGTGCTGGAAAGTACCCCCCTCCAGCACCATACTGCAGTGTGCATGTACTTCTCTCTGTGCTGGAAAGTACCCCCCCCCCCCCAGCACCATAATGCAGTATGCATGTACTTCTCTCTGTGCTGGAAAGTACCCCAATCCAGCACCATACTGCAGTGTGCATGTACTTCTCTCTGTGCTGGAAAGTACCACACTCCAGCACCATACTGCATTGTGCATGTACTTCTCTCTGTGCTGGAAAGTACCCCCCCCCCCGCTGGCACCATACTGCAGTGTGCATGTTCTTCTCTCCGTGCTGGAAAGTACCCCCCTCCAGCACCATACTGCAGTGTGCATGTACTTCTCTCTGTGCTGGAAAGTACCCCCCCCCCCCAGCACCATAATGCAGTATGCATGTACTTCTCTCTGTGCTGGAAAGTACCCCAATCCAGCACCATACTGCAGTGTGCATGTACTTCTCTCTGTGCTGGAAAGTACCACACTCCAGCACCATACTGCATTGTGCATGTACTTCTCTCTGTGCTGGAAAGTACCCCCCCCCCCCCCCCGCTGGCACCATACTGCAGTGTGCATGTACTTCTCTCCGTGCTGGAAAGTACCCCCCTCCAGCACCATACTGCAGTGTGCATGTACTTCTCTCTGTGCTGGAAAGTACCCCCCTCCAGCACCATACTGCAGTGTGCATGTACTTCTCTCTGTGCTGAAAAGTACCCCCCTCCAGCACCATACTGCAGTGTGCATGTACTTCTCTCTGTGCAGGAAAGTACCCCCCTCCAGCACCATACTGCAGTGTGCATGTACTTCTCTCTGTGCAGGGAAGTACCCCCCTCCAGCACCATACTGCAGTGTGCATGTACTTCTCTCTGTGCAGGAAAGTACCCCCCTCCAGCACCATACTGCAGTGTGCATGTACTTCTCTCTGTGCAGGAAAGTACCCCCCTCCAGCACCATACTGCAGTGTGCATGTACTTCTCTCTGTGCAGGAAAGTACCCCCCTCCAGCACCATACTGCAGTGTGCATGTATTTCTCTCTGTGCTGGAAAGTACCCCCCTCCAGCACCATACTGCAGTGTGCATGTACTTCTCTCCATGCTGATAAGTACCCCCCTCCAGCACCATACTGCTGTGTGCATGTACTTCTCTCCGTGCTGGAAAGTACCCCCCCCCCAGCACCATACTGCAGTGTGCATGTACTTCTCTCTGTGCTGGAAAGTACCCCCCTCCAGCACCATACTGCAGTGTGCATGTACTTCTCTCTGTGCTGGAAAGTACCCCCCTCCAGCACCATACTGCAGTGTGCATGTACTTCTCTCTGTGCAGGAAAGTACTCCCCCCTCCCCCCCCCAGCACCATACTGCAGTGTGCATGTACTTCTCTCTGTGCTGGGAAGTACCCCCCCTCCAGCACCATACTGCAGTATGCATGTACTTCTCTCTGTGCTGGAAAGTACCCCCATCACCATACTGCAGTGTGCATGTACTTCTCTCTGTGCTGGAAAGTACCCCCTCCAGCACCATACTGCAGTGTGCATGTACTTCTCTCTGTGCTGGAAAGTACCCCCCTCCAGCACCATACTGCAGTGTGCATGTACTTCTCTCCATGCTGGAAAGTACCTCCCTCCAGCACCATACTGCAGTGTGCATGTACTTCTCTCTGTGCTGGAAAGTACCCCCCTCCAGCACCATACTGCAGTGTGCATGTACTTCTCTCTGTGCTGGAAAGTACCCCCTTCCAGCACCATACTGCAGTGTGCATGTACTTCTCTCCGTGCTGGAAAGTACCCCCCTCCAGCACAATACTGCAGTGTGCATGTACTTCTCTCTGTGCTGGAAAGTACCCCCCTCCAGCACCATACTGCAGTGTGCATGTACTTCTCTCTGTGCTGGAAAGTACCCCCTCCAGCACCATACTGCAGTGTGCATGTACTTCTCTCTGTGCTGGAAAGTACCCCCCTCCAGCACAATACTGCAGTGTGCATGTACTTCTCTCCGTGCTGGAAAGTACCCCCCTCCAGCACCATACTGCAGTGTGCATGTACTTCTCTCCGTGCTGGAAAGTACCCCCCTCCAGCACCATACTGCAGTGTGCATGTACTTCTCTCTGTGCTGGAAAGTACCCCCCCCCCCCCCCAGCACCATAATGCAGTATGCATGTACTTCTCTCTGTGCTGGAAAGTACCCCAATCCAGCACCATACTGCAGTGTGCATGTACTTCTCTCTGTGCTGGAAAGTACCACACTCCAGCACCATACTGCATTGTGCATGTACTTCTCTCTGTGCTGGAAAGTACCCCCCCCCCCCCGCTGGCACCATACTGCAGTGTGCATGTACTTCTCTCCGTGCTGGAAAGTACCCCCCTCCAGCACCATACTGCAGTGTGCATGTACTTCTCTCTGTGCTGGAAAGTACCCCCCTCCAGCACCATAATGCAGTGTGCATGTACTTCTCTCTGTGCTGGAAAGTACCCCCCTCCAGCACCATACTGCAGTGTGCATGTACTTCTCTCTGTGCAGGAAAGTACCCCCCTCCAGCACCATACTGCAGTGTGCATGTACTTCTCTCTGTGCAGGAAAGTACCCCCCCTCCAGCACCATACTGCAGTGTGCATGTACTTCTCTCTGTGCAGGAAAGTATCCCCCTCCAGCACCATACTGCAGTGTGCATGTACTTCTCTCTGTGCTGGGAAGTACCCCCACCCCCCCCCCAGCACCATACTGCAGTGTGCATGTACTTCTCTCTGTGCTGGAAAGTACCCCCCTCCAACACCATACTGCAGTGTGCATGTACTTCTCTCTGTGCTGGAAAGTACCCCCCTCCAGCACTCCAGCACCATACTGCAGTGTGCATGTACTTCTCTCTGTGCTGGGAAGTACCCCCTCCAGCACCATACTGCAGTGTGCATGTACTTCTCTCTGTGCTGGGAAGTACCCCCCTCCAGCACCATACTGCAGTGTGCATGTACTTCTCTCTGTGCTGGAAAGTACCCCCCCCCCCCCGCTGGCACCATACTGCAGTGTGCATGTACTTCTCTCCGTGCTGGAAAGTACCCCCCTCCAGCACCATACTGCAGTGTGCATGTACTTCTCTCTGTGCCGGAAAGTATCCCCCTCCAGCACCATACTGCAGTGTGCATGTACTTCTCTCTGTGCTGGAAAGTACCCCCCCCCCCCCAGCACCATACTGCAGTGTGCATGTACTTCTCTCTGTGCTGGAAAGTACCCCCCTCCAACACCATACTGCAGTGTGCATGTACTTCTCTCTGTGCTGGGAAGTACCCCCACCCCCCCCCCCAGCACCATACTGCAGTGTGCATGTACTTCTCTCTGTGCTGGAAAGTACCCCCCTCCAGCACCATACTGCAGTGTGCATGTACTTCTCTCTGTGCTGGGAAGTACCCCCTCCAGCACCATACTGCAGTGTGCATGTACTTCTCTCTGTGCTGGGAAGTACCCCCCTCCAGCACAATACTGCAGTGTGCATGTACTTCTCTCTGTGCTGGAAAGTACCCCCCTCCAGCACCATACTGCAGTGTGCATGTACTTCTCTCTGTGCTGGAAAGTACCCCCCTCCAGCACCATACTGCAGTGTGCATGTACTTCTCTCTGTGCTGGGAAGTACCCCCTCCAGCACCATACTGCAGTGTGCATGTACTTCTCTCTGTGCTGGAAAGTACCCCCCTCCAGCACCATACTGCAGTGTGCATGTACTTCTCTCTGTGCTGGAAAGTACCCCCCTCCAGCACCATACTGCAGTGTGCATGTACTTCTCTCTGTGCTGGGAAGTACCCCCTCCAGCACCATACTGCAGTGTGCATGTACTTCTCTCTGTGCTGGAAAGTACCCCCCTCCAGCACCATACTGCAGTGTGCATGTACTTCTCTCTGTGCTGGGAAGTACCCCCTCCAGCACCATACTGCAGTGTGCATGTACTTCTCTCTGTGCTGGAAAGTACCCCCCTCCAGCACCATACTGCAGTGTGCATGTACTTCTCTCTGTGCTGGAAAGTACCCCCCCCCCCCAGCACCATACTGCAGTGTGCATGTACTTCTCTCTGTGCTGGGAAGTACCCCCCTCCAGCACCATACTGCAGTGTGCATGTACTTCTCTCTGTGCTGGAAAGTACCCCCCTCCAGCACCATACTGCAGTGTGCATGTACTTCTCTCTGTGCTGGGAAGTACCCCCTCCAGCACCATACTGCAGTGTGCATGTGCTTCTCTCTGTGCTGGAAAGTACCCCCCTCCAGCACCATACTGCAGTGTGAATGTACTTCTCTCTGTGCTGGAAAGTACCCCCCCCCCCCCAGCACCATACTGCAGTGTGCATGTACTTCTCTCTGTGCTGGAAAGTACCCCTCCCCAGCACCATACTGCAGTGTGCATGTACTTCTCTCTGTGCAGGAAAGTACCCCCCTCCAGCACCATACTGCAGTGTGCATGTACTTCTCTCTGTGCTGGGAAGTACCCCCTCCAGCACCATACTGCAGTGCGCATGTACTTCTCTCTGTGCAGGAAAGTACCCCCCTCCAGCACCATACTGCAGTGCGCATGTACTTCTCTCTGTGCTGGGAAGTACCCCCTCCAGCACCATACTGCAGTGTGCATGTACTTCTCTCTGTGCTGGAAAGTATCCCCCTCCAGCACCATACTGCAGTGTGCATGTACTTCTCTCTGTGGTGGGAAGTACCCCCCCCCCCCAGCACCATACTGCAGTGTGCATGTACTTCTCTCTGTGCTGGGAAGTACCCCCCTCCAGCACCATACTGCAGTGTGCATGTACTTCTCTCTGTGCTGGGAAGTACCCCCTCCAGCACCATACTGCAGTGTGCATGTACTTCTCTCTGTGCTGGAAAGTACCCCCCCCCCCCAGCACCATACTGCAGTGTGCATGTACTTCTCTCTGTGCTGGAAAGTACCCCCCCCCCCAGCACCATACTGCAGTGTGCATGTACTTCTCTCTGTGCTGGAAAGTACCCCCCTCCAGCACCATACTGCAGTGTGCATGTACTTCTCTCCGTGCTGGAAAGTACCCCCCTCCAGCACCATACTGCAGTGTGCATGTACTTCTCTCCGTGCTGGGAAGTACCCCCCTCCAGCACCATACTGCAGTGTGCATGTACTTCTCTCTGTGCTGGAAAGTACCCCCCTCCAGCACCATACTGCAGTGTGCATGTACTTCTCTATGTGCTGGAAAGTACCCCCCTCCAGCACCATACTGCAGTGTGCATGTACTTCTCTCCGTGCTGGGAAGTACCCCCCTCCAGCACCATACTGCAGTGTGCATGTACTTCTCTCCGTGCAGATAAGTACCCGCCTCCAGCACCATACTGCAGTGTGCATGTACTTCTCTCTGTGCTGGAAAGTACCCCCCTCCAGCACCATACTGCAGTGTGCATGTACTTCTCTCTGTGCTGGAAAGTACCCCCCTCCAGCACCATACTGCAGTGGGCATGTACTTCTCTCCGTGCTGGGAAGTACCTCCCTCCAGCACCATACTGCAGTGTGCATGTACTTCTCTCCGTGCTAGGAAGTGCCCCCCTCCAGCACCATACTGCAGTGTGCATGTACTTCTCTCTGTGCTGGGAAGTAACCCCCTCCAGCACCATACTGCAGTGTGCATGTACTTCTCTCTGTGCTGGAAAGTACCCCCCTCCAGCACCATACTGCAGTGTGCATGTACTTCTCTCCGTGCTGATAAGTACCCCCCTCCAGCACCATACTGCAGTGTGCATGTACTTCTCTCCGTGCTGGGAAGTACCCCCCTCCAGCACCATACTGCAGTGTGCATGTACTTCTCTCTGTGCTGGGAAGTACCCCCCTCCAGCACCATACTGCAGTGTGCATGTACTTCTCTCTGTGCTGGAAAGTACCTCCCTCCAGCACCATACTGCAGTGTGCATGTACTTCTCTCTGTGCTGGGAAGTACCCCCCTCCAGCACCATACTGCAGTGTGCATGTACTTCTCTCTGTGCTGGAAAGTACCCCCCTCCAGCACCATACTGCAGTGTGCATGTACTTCTCTCCATGCTGATAAGTACCCCCCTCCAGCACCATACTGCTGTGTGCATGTACTTCTCTCCGTGCTGGAAAGTACCCCCCCCCCAGCACCATACTGCAGTGTGCATGTACTTCTCTCTGTGCTGGAGAGTACCCCCCTCCAGCACCATACTGCAGTGTGCATGTACTTTTCTCTGTGCTGGAAAGTACCCCCCTCCAGCACCATACTGCAGTGTGCATGTACTTCTCTCTGTGCAGGAAAGTACTCCCCCCTCCCCCCCCCAGCACCATACTGCAGAGTGCATGTACTTCTCTCTGTGCTGGGAAGTACCCCCCCTCCAGCACCATACTGCAGTGTGCATGTACTTCTCTCTGTGCTGGAAAGTACCCCCCCCCCCCCCCCCAGCACCATACTGCAGTGTGCATGTACTTCTCTCTGTGCTGGAAAGTACCCCCCCCCCCAGCACCATACTGCAGTGTGCATGTACTTCTCTCTGTGCTGGAAAGTACCCCCCCCCCCAGCACCATACTGCAGTGTGCATGTACTTCTCTCTGTGCTGGAAAGTACCCCCCTCCAACACCATACTGCAGTGTGCATGTACTTCTCTCTGTGCCGGAAAGTATCCCCCTCCAGCACCATACTGCAGTGTGCATGTACTTCTCTCTGTGCTGGGAAGTACCCCCACCCCCCCCCAGCACCATACTGCAGTGTGCATGTACTTCTCTCTGTGCTGGAAAGTACCCCCCTCCAGCACCATACTGCAGTGTGCATGTACTTCTCTCTGTGCTGGAAAGTACCCCCCTCCAGCACCATACTGCAGTGTGCATGTACTTCTCTCTGTGCTGGGAAGTACCCCCCTCCAGCACCATACTGCAGTGTGCATGTACTTCTCTCTGTGCTGGGAAGTACCCCCCTCCAGCACCATACTGCAGTGTGCATGTACTTCTCTCTGTGCTGGGAAGTACCCCCTCCAGCACCATACTGCAGTGTGCATGTACTTCTCTCTGTGCTGGGAAGTACCCCCCTCCAGCACCATACTGCAGTGTGCATGTACTTCTCTCTGTGCTGGGAAGTACCCCCTCCAGCACCATACTGCAGTGTGCATGTACTTCTCTCTGTGCTGGAAAGTACCCCCCCTCCAGCACCATACTGCAGTGTGCATGTACTTCTCTCTGTGCTGGAAAGTACCCCCCTCCAGCACCATACTGCAGTGTGCATGTACTTCTCTCTGTGCTGGGAAGTACCCCCCTCCAGCACCATACTGCAGTGTGCATGTACTTCTCTCTGTGCTGGGAAGTACCCCCCTCCAGCACCATACTGCAGTGTGCATGTACTTCTCTCTGTGCTGGGAAGTACCCCCTCCAGCACCATACTGCAGTGTGCATGTACTTCTCTCTGTGCTGGAAAGTACCCCCCCCCCCCCAGCACCATACTGCAGTGTGCATGTACTTCTCTCTGTGCTGGAAAGTACCCCCCCCCCCCCCAGTACCATACTGCAGTGTGCATGTACTTCTCTCTGTGCTGGAAAGTACCCCCCTCCAGCACCATACTGCAGTGTGCATGTACTTCTCTCCGTGCTGGAAAGTACCCCCCTCCAGCACCATACTGCAGTGTGCATGTACTTCTCTCTGTGCTGGAAAGTACCCCCCTCCAGCACCATGCTGCAGTGTGCATGTACCTCTCTCCGTGCTGGGAAGTACCCCCCTCCAGCACCATACTGCAGTGTGCATGTACTTCTCTCTGTGCTGGAAAGTACCCCCCTCCAGCACCATACTGCAGTGTGCATGTACTTCTCTATGTGCTGGAAAGTACCCCCCTCCAGCACCATACTGCAGTGTGCATGTACTTCTCTCCGTGCTGGGAAGTACCCCCCTCCAGCACCATACTGCAGTGTGCATGTACTTCTCTCCGTGCTGATAAGTACCCGCCTCCAGCACCATACTGCAGTGTGCATGTACTTCTCTCTGTGCTGGAAAGTACCCCCCTCCAGCACCATACTGCAGTGTGCATGTACTTCTCTCTGTGCTGGAAAGTACCCCCCTCCAGCACCATACTGCAGTGGGCATGTACTTCTCTCCGTGCTGGGAAGTACCTCCCTCCAGCACCATACTGCAGTGTGCATGTACTTCTCTCCGTGCTAGGAAGTGCCCCCCTCCAGCACCATACTGCAGTGTGCATGTACTTCTCTCTGTGCTGGGAAGTAACCCCCTCCAGCACCATACTGCAGTGTGCATGTACTTCTCTCTGTGCTGGAAAGTACCCCCCTCCAGCACCATACTGCAGTGTGCATGTACTTCTCTCCGTGCTGATAAGTACCCCCCTCCAGCACCATACTGCAGTGTGCATGTAATTCTCTCCGTGCTGGGAAGTACCCCCCTCCAGCACCATACTGCAGTGTGCATGTACTTCTCTCTGTGCTGGGAAGTACCCCCCTCCAGCACCATACTGCAGTGTGCATGTACTTCTCTCTGTGCTGGAAAGTACCTCCCTCCAGCACCATACTGCAGTGTGCATGTACGTCTCTCTGTGCTGGGAAGTACCCCCCTCCAGCACCATACTGCAGTGTGCATGTATTTCTCTCTGTGCTGGAAAGTACCCCCATCCAGCACCATACTGCAGTGTGCATGTACTTCTCTCCATGCTGATAAGTACCCCCCTCCATCACCATACTGCTGTGTGCATGTACTTCTCTCCGTGCTGGAAAGTACCCCCCCCCCCAGCACCATACTGCAGTGTGCATGTACTTCTCTCTGTGCTGGAAAGTACCCCCCTCCAGCACCATACTGCAGTGTGCATGTACTTCTCTCTGTGCTGGAAAGTACCCCCCTCCAGCACCATACTGCAGTGTGCATGTACTTCTCTCTGTGCAGGAAAGTACTCCCCCCTCCCCCCCCCAGCACCATACTGCAGTGTGCATGTACTTCTCTCTGTGCTGGGAAGTACCCCCCCTCCAGCACCATACTGCAGTATGCATGTACTTCTCTCTGTGCTGGAAAGTACCCCCATCACCATACTGCAGTGTGCATGTACTTCTCTCTGTGCTGGAAAGTACCCCCTCCAGCACCATACTGCAGTGTGCATGTACTTCTCTCTGTGCTGGAAAGTACCCCCCTCCAGCACCATACTGCAGTGTGCATGTACTTCTCTCCATGCTGGAAAGTACCTCCCACCAGCACCATACTGCAGTGTGCATGTACTTCTCTCTGTGCTGGAAAGTACCCCCCTCCAGCACCATACTGCAGTGTGCATGTACTTCTCTCTGTGCTGGAAAGTACCCCCTTCCAGCACCATACTGCAGTGTGCATGTACTTCTCTCCGTGCTGGATAGTACCCCCCTCCAGCACAATACTGCAGTGTGCATGTACTTCTCTCTGTGCTGGAAAGTACCCCCCTCCAGCACCATACTGCAGTGTGCATGTACTTCTCTCTGTGCTGGAAAGTACCCCCCTCCAGCACCATACTGCAGTGTGCATGTACTTCTCTCTGTGCTGGAAAGTACCCCCCTCCAGCACAATACTGCAGTGTGCATGTACTTCTCTCCGTGCTGGAAAGTACCCCCCTCCAGCACCATACTGCAGTGTGCATGTACTTCTCTCCGTGCTGGAAAGTACCCCCCTCCAGCACCATACTGCAGTGTGCATGTACTTCTCTCTGTGCTGGAAAGTACCCCCCCCCCAGCACCATAATGCAGTATGCATGTACTTCTCTCTGTGCTGGAAAGTACCCCAATCCAGCACCATACTGCAGTGTGCATGTACTTCTCTCTGTGCTGGAAAGTACCACACTCCAGCACCATACTGCATTGTGCATGTACTTCTCTCTGTGCTGGAAAGTACCCCCCCCCCCCCCGCTGGCACCATACTGCAGTGTGCATGTACTTCTCTCCGTGCTGGAAAGTACCCCCCTCCAGCACCATACTGCAGTGTGCATGTACTTCTCTCTGTGCTGGAAAGTACCCCCCTCCAGCACCATACTGCAGTGTGCATGTACTTCTCTCTGTGCTGAAAAGTACCCCCCTCCAGCACCATACTGCAGTGTGCATGTACTTCTCTCTGTGCAGGAAAGTACCCCCCTCCAGCACCATACTGCAGTGTGCATGTACTTCTCTCTGTGCAGGGAAGTACCCCCCTCCAGCACCATACTGCAGTGTGCATGTACTTCTCTCTGTGCAGGAAAGTACCCCCCTCCAGCACCATACTGCAGTGTGCATGTACTTCTCTCTGTGCAGGAAAGTACCCCCCTCCAGCACCATACTGCAGTGTGCATGTACTTCTCCCTGTGCAGGAAAGTACCCCCCTCCAGCACCATACTGCAGTGTGCATGTATTTCTCTCTGTGCTGGAAAGTACCCCCCTCCAGCACCATACTGCAGTGTGCATGTACTTCTCTCCATGCTGATAAGTACCCCCCTCCAGCACCATACTGCTGTGTGCATGTACTTCTCTCCGTGCTGGAAAGTACCCCCCCCCCCAGCACCATACTGCAGTGTGCATGTACTTCTCTCTGTGCTGGAAAGTACCCCCCTCCAGCACCATACTGCAGTGTGCATGTACTTCTCTCTCTGCTGGAAAGTACCCCCCTCCAGCACCATACTGCAGTGTGCATGTACTTCTCTCTGTGCAGGAAAGTACTCCCCCCTCCCCCCCCCAGCACCATACTGCAGTGTGCATGTACTTCTCTCTGTGCTGGGAAGTACCCCCCCTCCAGCACCATACTGCAGTATGCATGTACTTCTCTCTGTGCTGGAAAGTACCCCCATCACCATACTGCAGTGTGCATGTACTTCTCTCTGTGCTGGAAAGTACCCCCTCCAGCACCATACTGCAGTGTGCATGTACTTCTCTCTGTGCTGGAAAGTACCCCCCTCCAGCACCATACTGCAGTGTGCATGTACTTCTCTCCATGCTGGAAAGTACCTCCCTCCAGCACCATACTGCAGTGTGCATGTACTTCTCTCTGTGCTGGAAAGTACCCCCCTCCAGCACCATACTGCAGTGTGCATGTACTTCTCTCTGTGCTGGAAAGTACCCCCTTCCAGCACCATACTGCAGTGTGCATGTACTTCTCTCCGTGCTGGAAAGTACCCCCCTCCAGCACAATACTGCAGTGTGCATGTACTTCTCTCTGTGCTGGAAAGTACCCCCCTCCAGCACCATACTGCAGTGTGCATGTACTTCTCTCTGTGCTGGAAAGTACCCCCCTCCAGCACCATACTGCAGTGTGCATGTACTTCTCTCTGTGCTGGAAAGTACCCCCCTCCAGCACAATACTGCAGTGTGCATGTACTTCTCTCCGTGCTGGAAAGTACCCCCCTCCAGCACCATACTGCAGTGTGCATGTACTTCTCTCCGTGCTGGAAAGTACCCCCCTCCAGCACCATACTGCAGTGTGCATGTACTTCTCTCTGTGCTGGAAAGTACCCCCCCCCCCAGCACCATAATGCAGTATGCATGTACTTCTCTCTGTGCTGGAAAGTACCCCAATCCAGCACCATACTGCAGTGTGCATGTACTTCTCTCTGTGCTGGAAAGTACCACACTCCAGCACCATACTGCATTGTGCATGTACTTCTCTCTGTGCTGGAAAGTACCCCCCCCCCCCCCGCACATACTGCAGTGTGCATGTACATCTCTCCTGTGCTGGAAAGTACCCCCTCCAGCACCATACTGCAGTGTGCATGTACTTCTCTCTGTGCTGGAAAGTACCCCCCTCCAGCACCATACTGCAGTGTGCATGTACTTCTCTCTGTGCTGGAAAGTACCCCCCTCCAGCACCATACTGCAGTTGTGCATGTACTTCTCTCTGTGCTGGAAAGTACCCCCCCTCCAGCACCATACTGCAGTGTGCATGTACTTCTCTCTGTGCAGGGAAGTACCCCCCTCCAGCACCATACTGCAGTGTGCATGTACTTCTCTCTGTGCAGGGAAGTACCCCCCTCCAGCACCATACTGCAGTGTGCATGTACTCTCTCTGTGCAGGAAAGTAGAAAGTACCCCCCTCCAGCACCATACTGCAGTGTGCATGTACTTCTCTCTGTGCAGGAAAGTACCCCCCCTCCAGCACCATACTGCAGTGTGCATGTACTTCTCTCCGTGCTGGAAAGTACCCCTCCAGCACCATACTGCAGTGTGCATGTACTTCTCTCCGTGCTGAAAGAACCCCCCCCCCCCAGCACCATACTGCAGTGTGCATGTACTTCTCTCTGTGCTGGAAAGTACCCCCCCCCCCCAGCACCATACTGCAGTGTGCATGTACTTCTCTCTGTGCTGGAAAGTCCCCCCCCCCCCCAGCACCATACTGCAGTGTGCATGTACTTCTCTCTGTGCTGGAAAGTACCCCCCCCCCCAGCACCATACTGCAGTGTGCATGTACTTCTCTCTGTGCTGGAAAGTACCCCCCCCCCCAGCACCATACTGCAGTGTGCATGTACTTCTCTCTGTGCTGGAAAGTACCCCCCCCCCCCAGCACCATACTGCAGTGTGCATGTACTTCTCTCTGTGCTGGAAAGTACCCCCCCCAGCACCATACTGCAGTGTGCATGTACTTCTCTCTGTGCTGGAAAGTACCCCCCCTCAACACCATACTGCAGTGTCATGTACTTCTCTCTGTGCTGGAAAGTACCCCCCTCCAGCACATACTGCAGTGTGCATGTACTTCTCTCTGTGCTGGAAAATACCCCCCTCCAGCACCATACTGCAGTGTGCATGTACTTCTCTATGTGCTGGAAAGTACCCCCCTCCAGCACCATACTGCAGTGTGCATGTACTTCTCTCCGTGCTGGGAAGTACCCCCCTCCAGCACCATACTGCAGTGTGCATGTACTTCTCTCCGTGCTGATAAGTACCCCGCCTCCAGCACCATACTGCAGTGTGCATGTACTTCTCTCTGTGCTGGAAAGTACCCCCCTCCAGCACCATACTGCAGTGTGCATGTACTTCTCTCTGTGCTGGAAAGTACCCCCCTCCAGCACCATACTGCAGTGGGCATGTACTTCTCTCCGTGCTGGGAAGTACCTCCCTCCAGCACCATACTGCAGTGTGCATGTACTTCTCTCCGTGCTAGGAAGTGCCCCCCTCCAGCGACCATACTGCAGTGTGCATGTACTTCTCTCTGTGCTGGGAAGTAACCCCCTCCAGCACCATACTGCAGTGTGCATGTACTTCTCTCTGTGCTGGAAAGTACCCCCCTCCAGCACCATACTGCAGTGTGCATGTACTTCTCTCCGTGCTGATAAGTACCCCCCTCCAGCACCATACTGCAGTGTGCATGTACTTCTCTCCGTGCTGGAAGTACCCCCCTCCAGCACCATACTGCAGTGTGCATGTACTTCTCTCTGTGCTGGGAAGTACCCCCCTCCAGCACCATACTGCAGTGTGCATGTACTTCTCTCTGTGCTGGAAAGTACCTCCCTCCAGCACCATACTGTAGTGTGCATGTACGTCTCTCTGTGCAGGAAAGTACCCCCCTCCAGCACAATACTGCAGTGTGCATGTACTTCTCTCCGTGCTGGGAAGTACCCCCCTCCAGCACCATACTGCAGTGGGCATGTACTTCTCTCTGTGCTGGGAAGTACCCCCCTCCAGCACCATACTGCAGTGTGCATGTATTTCTCTCTGTGCTGGAAAGTACCCCCATCCAGCACCATACTGCAGTGTGCATGTACTTCTCTCCATGCTGATAAGTACCCCCCTCCAGCACCATACTGCTGTGTGCATGTACTTCTCTCCGTGCTGGAAAGTACCCCCCCCCCAGCACCATACTGCAGTGTGCATGTACTTCTCTCTGTGCTGGAAAGTACCCCCCTCCAGCACCATACTGCAGTGTGCATGTACTTCTCTCTGTGCTGGAAAGTACCCCCCTCCAGCACCATACTGCAGTGTGCATGTACTTCTCTCTGTGCAGGAAAGTACTCCCCCCTCCCCCCCCCCAGCACCATACTGCAGTGTGCATGTACTTCTCTCTGTGCTGGGAAGTACCCCCCCTCCAGCACCATACTGCAGTATGCATGTACTTCTCTCTGTGCTGGAAAGTACCCCCATCACCATACTGCAGTGTGCATGTACTTCTCTCTGTGCTGGAAAGTACCCCCTCCAGCACCATACTGCAGTGTGCATGTACTTCTCTCTGTGCTGGAAAGTACCCCCCTCCAGCACCATACTGCAGTGTGCATGTACTTCTCTCCATGCTGGAAAGTACCTCCCACCAGCACCATACTGCAGTGTGCATGTACTTCTCTCTGTGCTGGAAAGTACCCCCCTCCAGCACCATACTGCAGTGTGCATGTACTTCTCTCTGTGCTGGAAAGTACCCCCTTCCAGCACCATACTGCAGTGTGCATGTACTTCTCTCCGTGCTGGAAAGTACCCCCCTCCAGCACAATACTGCAGTGTGCATGTACTTCTCTCTGTGCTGGAAAGTACCCCCCTCCAGCACCATACTGCAGTGTGCATGTACTTCTCTCTGTGCTGGAAAGTACCCCCCTCCAGCACCATACTGCAGTGTGCATGTACTTCTCTCTGTGCTGGAAAGTACCCCCCTCCAGCACAATACTGCAGTGTGCATGTACTTCTCTCCGTGCTGGAAAGTACCCCCCTCCAGCACCATACTGCAGTGTGCATGTACTTCTCTCCGTGCTGGAAAGTACCCCCCTCCAGCACCATACTGCAGTGTGCATGTACTTCTCTCTGTGCTGGAAAGTACCCCCCCCCCCAGCACCATAATGCAGTATGCATGTACTTCTCTCTGTGCTGGAAAGTACCCCAATCCAGCACCATACTGCAGTGTGCATGTACTTCTCTCTGTGCTGGAAAGTACCACACTCCAGCACCATACTGCATTGTGCATGTACTTCTCTCTGTGCTGGAAAGTACCCCCCCCCCCCCCCCCCGCTGGCACCATACTGCAGTGTGCATGTACTTCTCTCCGTGCTGGAAAGTACCCCCCTCCAGCACCATACTGCAGTGTGCATGTACTTCTCTCTGTGCTGGAAAGTACCCCCCTCCAGCACCATACTGCAGTGTGCATGTACTTCTCTCTGTGCTGAAAAGTACCCCCCTCCAGCACCATACTGCAGTGTGCATGTACTTCTCTCTGTGCAGGAAAGTACCCCCTCCAGCACCATACTGCAGTGTGCATGTACTTCTCTCTGTGCAGGGAAGTACCCCCCTCCAGCACCATACTGCAGTGTGCATGTACTTCTCTCTGTGCAGGAAAGTACCCCCCCTCCAGCACCATACTGCAGTGTGCATGTACTTCTCTCTGTGCAGGAAAGTACCCCCCTCCAGCACCATACTGCAGTGTGCATGTACTTCTCTCTGTGCAGGAAAGTACCCCCCTCCAGCACCATACTGCAGTGTGCATGTATTTCTCTCTGTGCTGGAAAGTACCCCCCTCCAGCACCATACTGCAGTGTGCATGTACTTCTCTCCATGCTGATAAGTACCCCCCTCCAGCACCATACTGCTGTGTGCATGTACTTCTCTCCGTGCTGGAAAGTACCCCCCCCCAGCACCATACTGCAGTGTGCATGTACTTCTCTCTGTGCTGGAAAGTACCCCCCTCCAGCACCATACTGCAGTGTGCATGTACTTCTCTCTGTGCTGGAAAGTACCCCCCTCCAGCACCATACTGCAGTGTGCATGTACTTCTCTCTGTGCAGGAAAGTACTCCCCCCTCCCCCCCCCAGCACCATACTGCAGTGTGCATGTACTTCTCTCTGTGCTGGGAAGTACCCCCCCTCCAGCACCATACTGCAGTATGCATGTACTTCTCTCTGTGCTGGAAAGTACCCCCATCACCATACTGCAGTGTGCATGTACTTCTCTCTGTGCTGGAAAGTACCCCCTCCAGCACCATACTGCAGTGTGCATGTACTTCTCTCTGTGCTGGAAAGTACCCCCCTCCAGCACCATACTGCAGTGTGCATGTACTTCTCTCCATGCTGGAAAGTACCTCCCTCCAGCACCATACTGCAGTGTGCATGTACTTCTCTCTGTGCTGGAAAGTACCCCCCTCCAGCACCATACTGCAGTGTGCATGTACTTCTCTCTGTGCTGGAAAGTACCCCCTTCCAGCACCATACTGCAGTGTGCATGTACTTCTCTCCGTGCTGGAAAGTACCCCCCTCCAGCACAATACTGCAGTGTGCATGTACTTCTCTCTGTGCTGGAAAGTACCCCCCTCCAGCACCATACTGCAGTGTGCATGTACTTCTCTCTGTGCTGGAAAGTACCCCCCTCCAGCACCATACTGCAGTGTGCATGTACTTCTCTCTGTGCTGGAAAGTACCCCCCTCCAGCACAATACTGCAGTGTGCATGTACTTCTCTCCGTGCTGGAAAGTACCCCCCTCCAGCACCATACTGCAGTGTGCATGTACTTCTCTCCGTGCTGGAAAGTACCCCCCTCCAGCACCATACTGCAGTGTGCATGTACTTCTCTCTGTGCTGGAAAGTACCCCCCCCCCACCCCCAGCACCATAATGCAGTATGCATGTACTTCTCTCTGTGCTGGAAAGTACCCCAATCCAGCACCATACTGCAGTGTGCATGTACTTCTCTCTGTGCTGGAAAGTACCACACTCCAGCACCATACTGCATTGTGCATGTACTTCTCTCTGTGCTGGAAAGTACCCCCCCCCCCCGCTGGCACCATACTGCAGTGTGCATGTACTTCTCTCCGTGCTGGAAAGTACCCCCCTCCAGCACCATACTGCAGTGTGCATGTACTTCTCTCTGTGCTGGAAAGTACCCCCCTCCAGCACCATACTGCAGTGTGCATGTACTTCTCTCTGTGCTGGAAAGTACCCCCCTCCAGCACCATACTGCAGTGTGCATGTACTTCTCTCTGTGCAGGAAAGTACCCCCCTCCAGCACCATACTGCAGTGTGCATGTACTTCTCTCTGTGCAGGGAAGTACCCCCCTCCAGCACCATACTGCAGTGTGCATGTACTTCTCTCTGTGCAGGAAAGTACCCCCCTCCAGCACCATACTGCAGTGTGCATGTACTTCTCTCTGTGCAGGAAAGTACCCCCCTCCAGCACCATACTGCAGTGTGCATGTACTTCTCTCCGTGCTGGAAAGTACCCCTCCCCAGCACCATACTGCAGTGTGCATGTACTTCTCTCCGTGCTGGAAAGAACCCCCCCCCCCAGCACCATACTGCAGTGTGCATGTACTTCTCTCTGTGCTGGAAAGTACCCCCCCCCCCCCCCCAGCACCATACTGCAGTGTGCATGTACTTCTCTCTGTGCTGGAAAGTCCCCCCCCCCCCCCCCCAGCACCATACTGCAGTGTGCATGTACTTCTCTCTGTGCTGGAAAGTACCCCCCCCCCCCAGCACCATACTGCAGTGTGCATGTACTTCTCTCTGTGCTGGAAAGTACCCCCCCCCCCCAGCACCATACTGCAGTGTGCATGTACTTCTCTCTGTGCTGGAAAGTACCCCCCCCCCCAGCACCATACTGCAGTGTGCATATACTTCTCTCTGTGCTGGAAAGTACCCCCCCAGCACCATACTGCAGTGTGCATGTACTTCTCTCTGTGCTGGAAAGTACCCCCCTCCAACACCATACTGCAGTGTCATGTACTTCTCTCTGTGCTGGAAAGTACCCCCCTCCAGCACCATACTGCAGTGTGCATGTACTTCTCTCTGTGCTGGGAAGTACCCCCCTCCAGCACCATACTGCAGTGTGCATGTACTTCTCTCTGTGCTGGGAAGTACCGCCCTCCAGCACCATGCTGCAGTGTGCATGTACTTCTCTCTGTGCTGGAAAGTACCCCCCCCCCCCCAGCACCATACTGCAGTGTGCATGTACTTCTCTCTGTGCTGGAAAGTACCCCCCCCCCCCCCAGCACCATACTGCAGTGTGCATGTACTTCTCTCTGTGCTGGAAAGTACCCCCCCCCCCCCCAGCACCATACTGCAGTGTGCATGTACTTCTCTCTGTGCTGGAAAGTACCCCCCTCCAACACCATACTGCAGTGTCATGTACTTCTCTCTGTGCCGGAAAGTACCCCCCTCCAGCACCATACTGCAGTGTGCATTTACTACTCTCTGTGCTGGAAAGTACCCCCCCCCCCCCAGCACCATGCTGCAGTGTGCATGTACTTCTCTCTGTGCTGGATAGTACCCCCCCCCCCCCCCAGCACCATACTGCAGTGTGCATGTACTTCTCTCTGTGCTGGAAAGTACCTCCCTCCAGCACCATACTGCAGTGTGCATGTACTTCTCTCTGTGCTGGAAAGTACCCCCCTCCAGCACCATACTGCAGTGTGCATGTACTTCTCTCCATGCTGATAAGTACCCCCCTCCAGCACCATACTGCTGTGTGCATGTACTTCTCTCCGTGCTGGAAAGTACCCCCCCCCCAGCACCATACTGCAGTGTGCATGTACTTCTCTCTGTGCTGGAAAGTACCCCCCTCCAGCACCATACTGCAGTGTGCATGTACTTCTCTCTGTGCTGGAAAGTACCCCCCTCCAGCACCATACTGCAGTGTGCATGTACTTCTCTCTGTGCAGGAAAGTACTCCCCCCTCCCCCCCCCAGCACCATACTGCAGTGTGCATGTACTTCTCTCTGTGCTGGGAAGTACCCCCCTCCAGCACCATACTGCAGTATGCATGTACTTCTCTCTGTGCTGGAAAGTACCCCCATCACCATACTGCAGTGTGCATGTACTTCTCTCTGTGCTGGAAAGTACCCCCTCCAGCACCATACTGCAGTGTGCATGTACTTCTCTCTGTGCTGGAAAGTACCCCCCTCCAGCACCATACTGCAGTGTGCATGTACTTCTCTCCATGCTGGAAAGTACCTCCCTCCAGCACCATACTGCAGTGTGCATGTACTTCTCTCTGTGCTGGAAAGTACCCCCCTCCAGCACCATACTGCAGTGTGCATGTACTTCTCTCTGTGCTGGAAAGTACCCCCTTCCAGCACCATACTGCAGTGTGCATGTACTTCTCTCCGTGCTGGAAAGTACCCCCCCTCCAGCACCATACTGCAGTGTGCATGTACTTCTCTCCATGCTGGAAAGTACCTCCCTCCAGCACCATACTGCAGTGTGCATGTACTTCTCTCTGTGCTGGAAAGTACCCCCCTCCAGCACCATACTGCAGTGTGCATGTACTTCTCTCTGTGCTGGAAAGTACCCCCTTCCAGCACCATACTGCAGTGTGCATGTACTTCTCTCCGTGCTGGAAAGTACCCCCCTCCAGCACAATACTGCAGTGTGCATGTACTTCTCTCTGTGCTGGAAAGTACCCCCCTCCAGCACCATACTGCAGTGTGCATGTACTTCTCTCTGTGCTGGAAAGTACCCCCCTCCAGCACCATACTGCAGTGTGCATGTACTTCTCTCTGTGCTGGAAAGTACCCCCCTCCAGCACAATACTGCAGTGTGCATGTACTTCTCTCCGTGCTGGAAAGTACCCCCCTCCAGCACCATACTGCAGTGTGCATGTACTTCTCTCCGTGCTGGAAAGTACCCCCCTCCAGCACCATACTGCAGTGTGCATGTACTTCTCTCTGTGCTGGAAAGTACCCCCCCCCCCCAGCACCATAATGCAGTATGCATGTACTTCTCTCTGTGCTGGAAAGTACCCCAATCCAGCACCATACTGCAGTGTGCATGTACTTCTCTCTGTGCTGGAAAGTACCACACTCCAGCACCATACTGCATTGTGCATGTACTTCTCTCTGTGCTGGAAAGTACCCCCCCCCCCCCCCCCCCGCTGGCACCATACTGCAGTGTGCATGTACTTCTCTCCGTGCTGGAAAGTACCCCCCTCCAGCACCATACTGCAGTGTGCATGTACTGCTCTCTGTGCTGGAAAGTACCCCCCTCCAGCACCATACTGCAGTGTGCATGTACTTCTCTCTGTGCTGGAAAGTACCCCCTCCAGCACCATACTGCAGTGTGCATGTACTTCTCTCTGTGCAGGAAAGTACCCCCCTCCAGCACCATACTGCAGTGTGCATGTACTTCTCTCTGTGCAGGGAAGTACCCCCCCTCCAGCACCATACTGCAGTGTGCAT